>NW_017308412.1:55593-58463 GCF_000935625.1 Nanorana parkeri | reverse complement strand
ACTGATGTGACTGTGGGGGGAGGGGACATTAGAGTGTAAGCTCCTCTGTACAGAGACTGATGTGACTGTGGGGGGGCGGACATTAGAGTGTAAGCTCCTCTGTACAGAGACTGATGTGACTGTGGGGGGGGGGCATTAGAGTGTAAGCTCCTCTGTACAGAGACTGATGTGACTGTGGGGGAGGGGGCATTAGAGTGTAAGCTCCTCTGTACAGAGACTGATGTGACCGGCTGAGTGTTCTCTGTACAGCGCTGCGGTATAGGTCAGAGCTATATATACAGTTTGATATACCTGCATACTAGACTATAGACGGATATAGTGCATTATACATTGAGGGAGGAGGGCGGGTCACCTCTGTGCAGGGAACATATGTCACACGCTGACACTTACCCGGGCATGACAGCAGGTGGGATGTAGGTGGCATTGTTGTGGGTGATCAGTGTGCCGGCACTCCTGGATGCCATCTGTCACCCGATGTGTCCGGACTGATGTAACAAGAACCTGCGAGCCTGACACACCGCTCCGTCCTTCTACTCCCCGGAGACACAACACAACACAACGTGTCACCCAGCAACCGGACAACACTGCCATCCCCTGTACACAATACACACCCTGAGGGGAATTGATCAAAACTGGAGCAGTTGCCAATGGCAACCAATCGGCTTCTCTGTCCAGTTTGTTCAGTTAAGATCTGAAAATTAAAGAGAGAAGCTGATTGGTTGCCGTGCACAGCTGCTCCAGATTCTGTCTGCTCCAGTTTTGATAAATTCCCCTCCTTGTGTCTGGGACATCGTGACTGCTGAACAGAGTCCTTGACTGGCTCGGAACCGGCCGCACGGAGCCAACATGAAATGATATAATGATAGTTATTAATAAAGTCATTTCCTGTATGGTAGAGATTAGGGTTGGGCTCCATGTTCAAGCCTCGAACATCGGCAGTTCGTGTGTTAGGCGAACTCTCAGGGCGTTTCGGAGGTCTGTTCGTCGTCCGCCGAGCGCCCCGCACAAGGCACTGTGGGCCCTGATTGGCTAAAGCCTTGCACCTGACCAAAGGTCAGCTTTGGTGGGCCCTGCAGGGTCACTCTCAGGTTGGCTGTGCAGAGTCTCTGGTATGTGCGGGGTCTCAGGTAGGTTCTATAGGATCTCAGGTGGGCGCTGTGGGTTCTATTGTGGGCTCTGCAGGGTCTCTGGTGGGCCGAGCTGGGTCTGTGGTGCGATCAGCAGGGGGTCAAGTGGGCTCTGCAGGGTCTCTGGTGGGCCGAGCTGGGTCTGTGGTGCGATCAGCAGGGGGTCAAGTGGGCTCTGCAGGGTCTCTGGTGGGCCGAGCTGGGTCTGTGGTGCGATCAGCAGGGGGTCAAGTGGGCTCTGCAGGGTCTCTGGTGGGCCGTGCTGGGTCTGTGGTGCGATCAGCAGGGTGTCAGATGGGCTCTGCAGGGTCTCTGGTGGGCCGAGCTGGGTCTGTGGTGCGATCAGCAGGGTGTCAGATGGGCTCTGCAGGGTCTCTGGTGGGCCGTGCTGGGTCTATGGTGGGATCAGCAGGGTGTCAGGTGATCTCTGCAGGGTCTCTGTTGGGCCGTGGTGGGTCTATGGTGGGATCAGCAGGGTGTCAGGTGGGCTCTGCAGGGTCTCTGTTGGGCCGTGGTGGGTCTATGGTGGGATCAGCAGGGTGTCAGGTGGGCTCTGCAGGGTCTCTGGTGGGCCGAGCTGGGTCTGTGGTGCGATCAGCAGGGTGTCAGATGGGCTCTGCAGGGTCTCTGGTGGGCTGAGCTGGGTCTGTGGTGCGATCAGCAGGGTGTCAGGTGATCTCTGCAGGGTCTCTGTTGGGCCGTGGTGGGTCTATGGTGGGATCAGCAGGGTGTCAGGTGATCTCTGCAGGGTCTCTGTTGGGCCGTGGTGGGTCTATGGTGGGATCAGCAGGGTGTCAGGTGGGCTCTGCAGGGTCTCTGGTGGGCCGAGCTGGGTCTGTGGTGCGATCAGCAGGGTGTCAGATGGGCTCTGCAGGGTCTCTGGTGGGCTGAGCTGGGTCTGTGGTGCGATCAGCAGGGTGTCAGGTGATCTCTGCAGGGTCTCTGTTGGGCCGTGGTGGGTCTATGGTGGGATCAGCAGGGTGTCAGGTGATCTCTGCAGGGTCTCTGTTGGGCCGTGGTGGGTCTATGGTGGGATCAGCAGGGTGTCAGGTGGGCTCTGCAGGGTCTCTGGTGGGCCGAGCTGGGTCTGTGGTGCGATCAGCAGGGTGTCAGATGGGCTCTGCAGGGTCTCTGGTGGGCTGAGCTGGGTCTGTGGTGCGATCAGCAGGGTGTCAGGTGATCTCTGCAGGGTCTCTGTTGGGCCGTGGTGGGTCTATGGTGGGCTCTGCAGGGTCTCTAATGGGCTGTGCTCGGTCGGTCTATTGTGGGCTCTTCAGCAGTGAGTGTTCTGTTCTGCAGGAGCTGAAGAGAAGGAGATGGAGGTGGTGCAGGCACTGTACTTTTTTTTTGGAGTGGGGGGGGCAAACCAAATTTTGCTATGGGGCCCTGTGATTTCTAGTTATGCCCCTGCCACGTGTTCTAGAGTTCGAAAATCAAACCTTGTTTATTTAACTTTATTTTTTAAAATAAAGTTAAATAAACAAGGTTTGATTTATATAAAGTTAAATAAAATAAAACATAAATAAAGTTAAGCTGAAATTAAAAATACCCCCAAAATTTTTTTAAAAAGTGAAATAACTAAAAAATTAAAATGCAAAAAAATTTAATAAATAAAGTTAAATAAACTAAAATAACAAATACACCAAAAAATAAAGTTAAACTAAAATTAAAAATATAAAAAAAGTTAAAAAAGTTAAAGAAATAAAAAGCAAAAAAAGAAATTAAAGTTAAAGGAGAACTATG
>NW_017308412.1:47877-52287 GCF_000935625.1 Nanorana parkeri | reverse complement strand
CGATCCTCCAGCGCTGACTGGCGGAACGGACGGGGGAGGTGGCGGGGGACAGCTGGCTCTGCCTCTAGATAGGCAGAGCCAGCTGTCACTCACGCAGCTGGGTGGATCTCGACAGCAATGTCGGGATCCGTTCCGGCTGCGTCGGTCTCAGTATGCCGCGAGCTGTAGCTCTCTATATACTGAGCTTTGGGTGACGGGAGGAGGCTAGTTTGTGTCCTCCTGTGACCCTTAAGGGAACTATGGGGGAAAACACTGACCCAATAGTTCTCTTTTAACTCCTCAGCACCATCATAGTGGCCGCAGTGCTTTGTGAATTGCCCAGCTATACACTAGACATGTAAGCTGCAGAAAAATTTGGCTCTGTTCGGATATTTCGTTATTTCTGGATTCGGGAATCCGATCCAAAATTCAATTCGGTTCAGGTTTTGGATTCGGATCTAAATTGCTTTCGGGAGCTCCTGAATGCCTGGGAGCCATATACGTATATTACTAAAGCTGAGGCTCCCAGACACCCCAATGTTATTCAGGAGCTCCCCAATGCAATTCAGAAATTCGGATCCTGAATGCCATTGGGGTCTGGGAGCTTCAGCTTTAGTATTAATACCTGTATATGGTTTTTCTCTGGTAATCGCAACAAATATTCATAAACTCATCCGAAACTAACTAAAATCCAGAGTTCGTCGGAATCCGAAACCCGACAAAAATTTGTGTTCAGACCCATTCGGATGCAATAAACCCCAAAACACATCTGATTGGCCAGAAAAGTCGCATGTCCGATTCAGTTTAATTTTTGAACGGAATTTGGACGGGATCCGAAATTTGGAAACGGAAATTCGGACGCATTCAGATGCATTGGGATTTGGAAATTTGGATGTGTCCGAATGTCCGAAAATTTGTCCAATTTATGATTCGGAACCAAACGAATCGCACATGTCTGCTATACACCGGCTAAGACTATACCTGGCCGTGCGGATGCTTCTGCGCACGCACCTGTCTTCCGCGGGGAAACGGGCGCTATTGCGCAACTCAACGTACATGCGCGCAGAAACGTGCTAACGTGGCGCGCAGGAAATGATGCAGCTTCTGGATTGATGGCCCTATTTAAACTTGCCAGTCCTTTGGATCATTGCTGGATGGTCTTTCAGCTCCTGTGTGTGTGTTCCTGTGCCTCTGCCTGTTCCAGTCTTCTGCTGCCTGACCCGGATCTCCTCGACTACGCCTGACTGCTGCCGCCCCTGACCTCTCCTTGCTTCCAGACTATTCTTCTGCCTGCCCTTGTACCTCGCTGCCCGATCAGTGTTGACCCTGGCCTGCTTGAACTCCTCCTGCTCCAGTTCCTGGTGGTCTTCCCAGCTGCATCTACACCTGCTTCCCGCTTCCTTGGAGACAAACTTCGTGACCAACTCACCCAGCCACTGTGCCCTGCACCCTCTGACACCGGTGCTGCTCTCTGTCCTCTCACTTCCTGCCACCACTCTCAGGGGTGCGGGACAAGAGTTGCAAAGGAGGCCTCCTCAACCACTCGGTTCTCTACCAAAGTACGTGATAACCGGACTGAAGATTTATAAATCCGCCCCTTAGTGTCCAGAACCTCCACGCATATCTTAATCTTTCTACTTTCAAATCTTTTATTTTTACTTTGTGACTCTTCTAAATAAAGTTCCAAAACCTTCACACTGACATTGTTGTTTTCCGTATCAAAATGAAAGGATAGCGTTTACCAACAACCGTCTACACGTGCCCTAAAGATGGAGAGGACCAGACAGGAGAGACGAAAATTGGTGAAATATCTTTATATACAACCCATAGTTTATAATGATGATGATGATGATGGGCTCCTCAAGCCTTCCTCCTGGTCCCGTCTTGTCATTGTACTGCTGAGACTTCCCGGGAAAACAAAAGATATCCTCCAGAGGTCATATCTGTGGTGGAAGGATGAAGATTCCATCATAGTGATACAGGACGGTCCCATTGTTACATCTCTCCTTGGACTCAATCCGGGATCTTTGTTGGCCTTTGCAGCTTCCTGTGACGAGAAGTATGTCCTGCCTCTCAGGATAAACACGTAGTTACATAGTATTTGAGGTTGAATAAAGACACAGGTCCATCAAGTTCAACCTATAACGAGTCCTGTATTTCTAGTGAGTGTTTTTATGCTAATGCTAAGGTGAAAGTCCTTGGAAGGGCTTATTGTGCAGTCAGAGAGACAGATAGAGGGTGTATTCATCCTGCCAAACTCCATGTACATTTGTTCTGTGTGAGTGAAGGCCAAAAAAACAAATGTTATCGGTATATTTTCTTTCCAGGATGAATGTCATATCAGGTGAATACCAGATTATGGCCACTAGATGGAGCTGAGGAGCTTAGGAAATAAATATGTATCTCCCATGCTCCTTATCGCCATCTAGTGGCCATAATGTGGTATTTTCCTGATATTACATTCAACCTGGAAACAAAACAAAAATACTAGTAACATTTGTGTCACGGCGAGCCACGTGCCTGAGGTGAGACCGAAGTAGTGGGGAGGCCTCCCTTGCACCTCGGGTCTTGAAGTCTCTGGATATGGAGACAGAGACTTGGTGGACACCGAGTGGCACGGGTGCCAGGGGTGCGGAGCACCGTGCAAGCCTTAGTCCGAGATCCGAGGTCAAGTCCACTCTGGCAACGAAGTACACAAGGGTTAATCAGAAGAATGGTCGAGATCCAAGCCGGGGTCGGTTCCAATCTGGCAGCTGAGTACAAAAGGGGCAAAGAAGAAGAATGGTCAAGGTACAAATCCGAGGTCAATGGCAGGCAGCAATCAAGAGTAGTCAAATAGTTTTCCAGGTCACAACAAGTTCAGACAGATCACACACTAGCACAGGAACAAGGGGGGACTGAAGATAATCCAGCAATTTGGCAGTGTCTGGGCTGGGCTTAGATAGGGAAGTGATGATTGAAGTTTGAGGTCACTTCCTGTGCGCCTCCTAGGCATTTTCCCGCCTTTTTCTATCAGGTCTTCTGCGCATGCGCGGGTTTGGCGCACCGACGTGTCTTTGGCGCATGCGCAGTTGGTGCGGATTTCCTCTTGCGGCAATGCGCCAGGACTCTTACTATTTGTTTTTTGCAGTTGTACATCCAGACTGTACAGGCAGTTGCACACGTCATTTCTCCATAGCTGTAGCAGTCAAGGTGGCTGCATTGGGGACCAGGTGTGAAAGGGGGGGGCCACTAGGGCAGTTTTTCAGGCAACATAAATGTGGAATATAAGTGAAGATAACACAGATCCAGTATTGTAGCATTAAAGGAGAACTATGAGGCGAGTGATTTACACTCATCCTCGTAGTTCGAGCCGACATGCGATAATGAGACTGTCACACGACGGCTCTATAGATCGGGAAGTGAGAGAACACATACCGTCGCTCGCTCACTTTATGATCATCTCCCTGCAGAGAGTGCTGACTGTCAGTCACGGCTCCCTGCAGGGATTCCCCCCCTCCCCTGTCCGGTCCTCCAGTGCCAAGTGGAGGAACGGACGGGGGAGGGGGCAGGGACAGCTGGCTTTGCCTCTAGATAGGCAGAGCCAGCTGTCAATCAAGGATCTCGACAGCATTGTTGGGAATCCGTCCTGACTGTGGCACTCTCAGTATACCGTGAGCTGTAGCTTGCTATATACTGAGCTTTGGGTCACGGGAGGAGGTTAGTATATGTCCTCCTGTGACCCTTAAGAGATCTATGGGATAAAAAGGTTACCCCGTAGAACTCTTTTAATACCGATCCTCAGCTGTCCTTAGTCTGAAATCTTCATTACTTCCTCCCGTCTGTGAGCAGTTAAATGAATAGTCTAGCCACAGTAGAATGAGTTCATGTTCATACATTCCTACATGCCATACGTATGTAAGCAGGGCCGTGACTACAGGCCACAAGGGCCCATAGCAAAAGTGGGATGCCCCCCGCATTTCCCATCAGTTTAATGTTCCAGTTGGTTTGATGCTTCATTAGCGCTGTGCTGTGACCTTTATCCAGGACCTTTACACTCCGACCTCTGGAAGTACGCCTGACCGCCCTCTACCGTGTATGATCCCATACATGTCTGATTTATTGCAGTTCATCAGTAAGTATCTGGTCCAGAGATGAATTAAAGCCACATTAGGCTCCAGAAAAGGTAACACTTCCCTCCCCCCACCCCTAATATCCTTTTAATTGGCATTGATACTGATTACAATAGGCACAGAGGAGCCATCATTTGATACTGTCTGTACCGGTGTTCTATCGAAAGTTCCAACTTATCGAGATTTCCAACTGTCTGACTTCCGGTTTCGTTAGAACTAAGAGGTTTGGCCGGGAAGGCTGTACCCCATCCTAAGGCAGAGTCCAAAAAAACACACACACACATATATATATATATATACACACACATATATATATATA
>NW_017308412.1:41561-47354 GCF_000935625.1 Nanorana parkeri | reverse complement strand
TGTATATATGGCTTTTACATAATGGTTTTCATATTTTAATGGTTTTACTGGTTCCTGAACCCATTATCTCACCAGGCAGGCCTTCCAGGAGCTTCCCAAAACCATTCTACACAACTATTTGCATCATTCGGCTTTGAAATGCACACTTATTAGGAGCCTGGTTCAGATTCCTATTGACCTCAATGGGACTTCCAGTTTGGAAATGACACATTTCTAAAGTTCCGATGAACCGCGAGTGATGGAACTTTTTAGATGCTTGCTCATCTCCAGTGATTCATCTCCAACAGTTTGGAAGCTACTTGGATGAGTTGGGTAACGCATTCAACATTACAGAACAAGTCCAATGGAATGTGAACAGGCCCTAAAAAAGTCCCATGGGGACTCATTTTCTATGTGTTG
This sequence comes from Nanorana parkeri, assembly GCF_000935625.1. Lineage (NCBI taxonomy): Eukaryota > Metazoa > Chordata > Amphibia > Anura > Dicroglossidae > Nanorana > Nanorana parkeri. The sequence goes on along the minus strand of NW_017308412.1, from coordinate 46,955 downwards.
TAACTTACAAGGGATGTTAACACCTCTCCCCCCACCCCCCATAGGGGTAAATAACTATCACAGACATCAAACTTTTTGAATTATCCCTAAATAAGCAGACAAAAGAGACAAGCAGTCATGATGTAACCACACAAACATGTAGGACTGAAAACCATTGCAGATCACACATTAAATAATATACAGATGCTTTAACAAATGCCCCAACTACCCCTCCCCACCTCTACCCCTCCACCCCCCCCAATGTGTTCATAGCAAGAAAAAACTAGGGTAAAGAATCCAATCACTTTAAATGGTGCCCATTCACCCCTGAGCCTTGTGTCACCCATTGCCTTTTGAAGCTCTTCCCAGCCACCCCTGGCTGTTCCGTGTGCGTCCAGCACGTACCCGAGTTTGTCTGTGTGCTCCCTACACACACACAACTCCAATACTTCCCTCTGAACTCTGGGCTGGCTTCCTCATGAGGCTGCTCTCAGCCACCTGATTAGCCCAGGCTGGTCAATGGCAACACCTGGCCCCAGGACTGGAGATCTCATCCCACCCAGAGCTCTACGAAATCTCCAGAGCTCCAGATCCCAGCTACAATCAGGAAAACCCGGAAGAACCTGAAAAGCCAGGCGCTTCCTTATAATATTGTTTACATTCTGGACCCTCTCAGCCCGTTTGGCTGAGAGTCCTGGGTGCCAATGTTGCCCTGCACTGCCACAATATATATGTATATTTATTTATTTATTTTTATTAAAGAGGAATGGGCTACCTGTCGGCAAACCTGACCCCAATTTGTCCTTTCCTATATATGCTCCAAGATAGAGGCTCTCATAGGTTAGAGTTAGGACCGCACTACACAGAGGAGCCTTGATGAGGGAATGCGGCTTCTACATCTTTTGTAAATGTTGTGCAACTAAAACCTTAATGCAAGTTGTGGGACAGTGTAAGGTTTTTCTTTGCACACTTGCTGGTAAGTGTCCTGGGATATTTTTGTGTTTGTACTACATATATATAATTAAAAAATATATATATATATATATATACATACAGTATATACACTATATTGCCAAAAGTATTGGGAAAGCCCCCCAAGTCATTAGATTCAGGTGTTCCAATCCCCTCCATGACCCCGGTGTATAGGATGAGGCTCCTCGGCATGCAGACGCTTCTATAATAACATATATGATACAATGATGTATATACTGTATACATCTGGGTCTGTGTGGTTATATTATGCTGCTGAAAGGCTCAATAGATCGGGAAGCGATGGAACACATACCGTCGCTCACATCGTGACCTATCCGTGCAGAAAGAGGTGACTGTCACTCACGGCTCCCTGCTTTCCGGTGGGCAAAACCAAATAGTCCCCGAAGCTTGACGCACGTAATCGCAATCGCTTAAAAAATGCACGTTCATGAGCAAAAAACCCCCCAAAAACCTGCAGAATCGCCTGCAAATGCTCCGGTGTGAATGATTACAGATTACAATGAACTGGTTCCAGCTCGGCGCAGTTGGGGGCTGCTGAGATGGGTACGGTGGATGGACACGGAGGGGATGGTGAATAATTTAAAGGTCTGGTTTGGGCAGAAGGAAGGAAAAGGGGACAGAGTTAGTCGGAGTGACTCTGGTGGGAGGAGATTGAGACTATACAGAGTAGAATCCCCCTCCTCTGTCAGAGAGAGAGAGAGAGGAGCCGAGCTCCGGAGCCAGCAGAGGATTATCTGAGCATCAGTACTGCTCTGCCTGGATGACTGGTCCTCCCCGTCCATCACCATGGCTCTGATAGTACACCTGAAGACCGTCAGCGACTTGCGCGGGAAGGGGGACCGCATCGCCAAAGTCATGTTCAGAGGTACCCGGCTCATACGTATCGCTTCGTGCTTTATGTATCCTGTGCGAAGGATGCAGTACCCCCGCCTGAGTCTGCACATAGATATATATATGTGTGTGTGTGTGTGTGTGTGTGTGTATATACTGTATACATGGGTGCATATGTGATTATAGGAGGGGGGAGCAAAAGTTCTCTGCAGAACTGGAGGAGGGGAGAGCTGGTGGAGTAGCCTTTAACCCTTGCTGAGCTGGACCGGACCTCCGTCACCATCTCCAGCAAACCCAAACCCATTGCTATGTAGTATTATTATTATTATTATTCTATATTGATATGGTGCTGCCTTATACTGCAGAGCTGTGCGCTCACATTAGTCCCTGCGTCAGAAGAGCTTGCAATCTAATGTCACATTAGTCCCTGCGTCAGAAGAGCTTGCAATCTAATGTCTCTCCACGGTCACATACACTGCCAATATTATTATTATTATACAGTTATATAGCTCTGACATATACCGCAGTGTTGTACAGAGAATGCTAAGCCAGTCCCATCAGTCTCTGTACAGAGGAGCTTACACTCTAATGTCCCCCCCCCCACAGTCACATCAGTCTCTGTACAGAGGAGCTTACACTCTAATGTCCCCTCCACAGTCACACACTATTATTATACATTTATATAGCTCTGACATATACCGCAGTGCTGTACAGAAAACACTGAGCTTACACTCTAATGTTGCCACCACAATGACACTATTAGAGCCAACTGAATAGCAGACAATTAAGATCCAAAGATGGGTTTGGGTCACAGGAAGAAAACCTTTACAAACACAAGATGAACATACAAACGCCGTACAGACAGAACTCTGGTGGGAGTTGAACACAGGACCCCAGCGCTGCAAGACCACAGTGCATAAGAACTGATGTTGGCAGTTCACCTCTGGGGACTTTTGCCCCGTGCAAATATTTTGGGTTTAGTCTTCGGTTCTGAATTACCAGCATGCCGGGTTCAGCGGTCTTGTCCAAGCCGTGGGCACATTTATTGGATTTCTCAGCATCTGCGATGTCGTTGGGTTCCCCGGATCCCAGAAAGCAGAAATGAAAATAGGCGCCGGCAAAAAGGGTCAAAAATGCTAATTGTGTAAAATTGTGTAAAATTGTGTAAAATCCAGTAATGACTTCTTCACCTTGACTGCGATCCTTCACCAGCTTCCCTAAGAGCCCCTTCAGGCTGATGTGTGCCGGCACCGGGTTCCCTTACGAGGAGGCAGCTCAGTCATTTTGAGCCGGGTGGCAACGCAGCTTAGCACATCAGAAATGAAATGCACAATAACGCACAATAACGCACGGCATGCTTGTTGTGGTGCTCTGCTGTCCATTGCCTGCCTCTGTACATTGCATTGATGTTCTAAATTATATCACCCAGAGGAGCTACATGGGGGAAATATGAGATTTACTGCAAACTCCATGTACAAGGGATGCAGCATCTTCAGCATTCGTAAATAGGAGATGTTATGTGATGGTGGGGGCCCCTCATAATGGGCACAGCGGGAGTACAGACCCAGGAACTCAGCACAGGGATGGTGGGAGCTCATCATAATGGGCACAGCGGGTGTACAGACCCGGGAACTCAGCACAGGGATGGTGGGGGCCCCTCATAACAGGCACAGCGGGTATACGGACCCGGGATCTGCAAAGATCTCACCAATAGAGTCCTTGAGAGATGCAAGTGACTGCCAGATAGTTGAACATTCCAGCCAATCACTGTAATATCAGTTTCGGGCGGACTGATCGCACTCTGAAGGAGATTGTAACGTGTGAATAGCTGAATGAATATAAATAATATTGTACTTTGTTGCTGCTGGGAGATGACAGACTGGCGCTCTATTCTTCTGATGTGCGGATTTTGTCCTCCTAGAGCTGCGTCGTTAAGGAGAATATACACCCCATTACAGGTCACGGGCTCCAAAGGGAAATCCAATATATTGTTTCAACTTACAGATCCAAAACCTCACAGGCTTTAAAATGCTTCCACACTCCACCCGTCCAAAAAAACACTTTCCACTATATAGACTTGAACTCGACTCATTCGGAGCCTTTGTTGCCTTGAATCAGCCGTCACATTCGTGCAATCCTTGGGTGGCAGATCGTAACCTCTGAAGAGTTGTGAACATAAGAGATACGTCCCAATAACTTCAATAGTAATGTAGCAATGCTTTCCAATGGGAATTTTTTTTTTTCTATTCTGACATCGCTCCGTGTCAGCTGTACGGGCTATATATTGTGAATAGCCCGCACAGCACCCCTTCGGTTCTACTGAACCGAAGGGGTCCTGGGGCCGAAGCTAGCCGAAGGATCGGCCGAAGCTACGGCTAGATCCTTCGGCAGCTTCGTGAATAGACCCCTAAGTTTATTGTAGAGGAACTCAAGTGTCCTGCACAGAGCCCTGACCTCAACCCTACTGATCACCTTTGGGGTGAATTGGTTGATGAGTGTCATCTAGGTGGTCTACTTCAACATCAGTACCTATCCTCACCAATGCTCTTTTGGCCAAATAAGCACAAACGTCCACAGGCACACTTCAAAATCTTGTGATAAGACTTCCCAGGTGAGTGGAGGCTGTTATAGTCGCAAAGGAGGACCAACTCCAACTGACACCCATGGTTTTGGAATGGGATGTCCAACAGTATAGGTGCGGCGCTCAGTTGTCCACAAACTTTTAGCCATATAGTGAATCTTCATGAACTGGTTGAATACACAGACCCATAGCCATAGGGGTGGTGAGCTCACAAGAGTACGTCCATTGTCTTACAAAACAGTTCAGAACAGGGCCGGATTTACTCTCCCTGCTGCCCCAAGGCCAGGTTCTGCAATGCGCCCCCCTCCCCGTAACCCCCCACATCATTGGAGAATGGCATTACATTGCAAATACATTTTTAAAATATTTTCTTAATTTTTTTAACTTTTATTATCACTTTTTTAATATTTTTTCTTTTACCTTTTTATGTACACGGAGCGGCAGGGTTACTTTTTTTTTTTAAAATAAATTCTGTTTATTCGACAAGTTTTCAAATTTAACATACAGAGGTAAACAAGTACGGGACCAACATCCCATTATAAAAGCAGTGGACGCAGCCACCATAGCACCATAGTCATGTATTAACATGGAAACACCCCACGTGGCTATAGCCTGCCGATCGATCGACTATTCAAGTTTCAAGCCCGTGGAAACCCTGTGGGGGCGCCGATGGGGACTACATTTTCTGTAGGGGCATCGACATGAGAGGTGCCAGCCTACCTGGGTAGGTGTCACACCGATAAGGCCCAATAAGTAATTTCTACGTCCACCCTCCATGTGTCACAGGTGAACCAAAGGACTTCCACAGACTCCTCGCCAGGTGGGTCATTAAATACCAATTTACTGTAGGCTGTGTTGTGGGAAGAGAGAAAGGAGGAGAAACTAAAGGGAGCGGCAGGGTTACTTTTAACCCTGCCGCTCTGCTCACCGCATCGGCGGCCAGTGAGGAGAGAGACTCGGCGGCGGAGCTCGGTAGACAGAGCCTGGAGGGGAGAGGTAAGTGCGGGGGG
>NW_017308412.1:40096-41436 GCF_000935625.1 Nanorana parkeri | reverse complement strand
GGGGAGACAGGGGCGGGGGGGGAGGGGTAAGGGGGGGGGGGGGGGGACACGACAGGTGGGAACGAACGAACAAGCGCTGGCTTCCTTACACTACATTTAGCCCTGCTTTCCCAAAGGGATAAATGGAGAAAGCAACTTACCGCCCAGCGCCCGGAACGGCATGTTTTTTTGCATACAAGGTTTCCAATGTATTCCTCGAAGCGATCTCCAGTTTTTGCCCTGAAATTAGGTTACTGCGGAGCGTTTGGCGCGTTGATTGCTGTAGGCAAAGCCAATCCCACGGGCGGCTGATTGTTGGAGGTCTGAGTATTAGCTGCCAGGTCCGCTTTCTCTATTGTCACATCTCTCTCCTCTCTCTCCCATCCCGCGACACGGGTTAATTCACTTTCATTCCAGGCCGCTGTTGGATTCTCAGCCGTAAAAACCTCTTTCCCTTTGTGGTGTAATCAATAGTTGGAGGTGACGAGGAGCCGGGGAGCCAAGGGAGCTCTTTACTACATCATCATTGACATGTCGGTGATGGATAGGACATATTACACAATACAACACAATGGTGGCATGTCAGCGTTACTTTGTAGTTATAAACCTCCTCTGACATATATTGTATATATACTATGCAGTGGAACAACCACCTGCAAAAGGCCCATGATGATGATGCGGGTCATTCTATGGAAACAAAATATGAACTGTCCTCCTTTCACACCCGAATCCCCCTGTCGTCCTCTTCCACTGAACAATTATCCTTCTCCCCAGACCCGTTCTCCTCTAAGCAGCGGAGTCAGGAAAACCTCGGGAGACACAGAATGTTAAACAAGACCGTCAGACCCGATCACGTCTTGGCATTGCAGTGAGGCGCATTACCGATATCAAGGCCCCCATAGATTTCACTGCTTCCGTACTTCTTTTGGGGCCCATGGACATGACTGGTAACACACGCATTAAAACCAGACAAAAATGTGCATTTGAGCCTGCAAAGCATTGCAACTGAGATCAGTGGATCAAGGGTGCAATGCTCAGGTCCCTGAAGACTCTTCCTCCTAGCCCCTGTTCGACATGGGACAGGAGCAGGGCCATCCCTACAATGAGGCAGCCTGAGGCTATCACCTCAGGCGGCAACCCTTTGGGTCACGTGGGGGACAGGCAGAGCTGCAAATTGTGCCTGCCGCCCCCTTTCTGGCCAGAACTTCTCAGGTTGCCACACGCATCTCCCCATCTAGTTCTTAGCAACCTGGGACACTCTGGCCGGCGTCCTGCTTAGCTCCTTGCAACCAGTGATGATGCAGGGGCCGCACCGCCCTCCTCCATCCCCCAGCCCATCCCACCTGCCCCCCATAGCGAAT
>NW_017308412.1:36974-40065 GCF_000935625.1 Nanorana parkeri | reverse complement strand
CTAGGGACGGCCCTGGACAGGAGGAAGTATCAACGAACTACCAGTGCAGTAAAGTAATGGTACCTGTACTCCATTGAGGTCTATGAGTCCCTTTGACATGGTGGCCATGGTGGGGAACTTGTAGTTGCTCCATCCTGTGAATGGATGTCCCTTTGACATGGTGGCCATGGTGGGGAACTTGTAGTTGCTCCATCCTGTGAATGGATGTCCCTTTGACATGGTGGCCATGGTGGGGAACTTGTAGTTGCTCCATCCTGTGAATGGATGTCCCTTTGACATGGTGGCCACGGTGGGGAACTTTCACAGAGTCTGTGAATGGATCTGTGAATGGACGACGCAGCTAATGAGCCAAATTTAATAAATGACAGGTGCCTGCAGGAAGAATGACCTTACGATTCTGATAAGTAGGGAGGGCAGTTTGGTGATGGTGGGTTGCGTATGTCACCATGTTGCATGTTACAACATTGGAATATTAGGAAACGTGGTCAGAGAAGTAAACTTAGCTTTCAAGAAGACAAATGTTATAGGTAAAATAATCAGTAATAGCTATTAAATAGGGTTACAATAAACACAGGTGATGCACAATATGAGTAAAAGTATGTGGACACCTTCCAAATGATAGACTTCAGGTGTTCCCAGTGAAGGACAATTGTGCTCTGCCAACCTTGTGCCAACAGTTTGGTGAAGACACTTTTCTTTTCCACCATCACTGCCCCCTGTGTACACAGCCAGCTCCATAAAGACATGGTGTGACCAGTTTGGTGGAGGAACTCGAGTGACCTGCACAGAGCCCTGACCTCAACCCTACTGAACACCTTTGGGATGAATTAGAATGCCCATAGCGAGCCAGGTCTTCTCATCCAACATCAGTACCTGACCTCACAAATGTTCTTTTGGCCAAATGGGCACATATTCCCACAGAAACCATCCAACATCTTGTGGTAAGCCTTCCCGGGATAGTGGGGGCTGTTATGTCCACAAGGAAGGGAAGACAACTCCATGTCAGTGGCCATGGTTTTGGAATGGAATGTCCAGCAAGCTCATACAAGTGTCCACAAACGTTTGGCCATATAATGTACTGCATGTATGTTACATTATTACTTAAAATAAACATATAAAACATAAAAGTTTAACTGAAAGTTAACTGAAACTAAAGTCGACTAAAAACCTTTATATTTGATATAACAATTACATCTCCAGACTTTCGTCCTGGAACAGAGGTGTAGAGGACTTGTCATAAAATGTTCCTGGCTCCAGAGTTCAAATTAACATTGCTTCCACCCCATCAAGCAATGAGAGATGGCTTTCTGACTGTGCAAACAGCCTCCTACATACATTATTGGGTGTCAAGATCTCCTCTTCTGGTGTAAAGTGATTTCTTAGACGGTAATGAACAATCCCTGGGGGGTCAATTATCCCTCATGTCTCATCTGTCTAGCTCACCCGGCCACCTTATTGCTTCGGTTAAGACATGTTGTAAGTTACAGTACATCCTCCATGACAGGGAAATTATAGAGAGGGTGATGCCCATGGGGAGCGCATTAAAAGGACCTGCCATGGACGTGTGTCTTGTCATTGCTCTGATGACACCTTAAAGGGAATTGTGTCTATCCCGACTGCCTCCCCCTATTAGAACCGGACAGTAGTGGAGGTAGGGTAGAGATGTGCAGAATCCGGCGAGTGTAAACCATACTGTAGATAATGGGGGCTGACCCTCTCTGACACTGAAGATTGCTATGGATAATGTAAGGTCTGAGAAGAGAAGGGAATGCATCGTCTTCTCTATGTTTCTTAGGTTGTCATGTAAACAACATGAACTGGATGTAAATAGTTAATATATAAAATGCTATTTAACATGTCCAATTTTAAATATACAATGGGGACCTTCATTATTGCTTATTACTTATATAGGACCTCCGTCCTGCTTTTCAGTAGCTGCACCTTACTGCTTCCTCCTGCAATGCAATTCTGTAAGTTGGCCAACAAAAAAAACCCCAATGCACTCCCTGTGTAGTATCCTATCTCAACAGTTGTTAAGAAGAGAGGCATTGAGTGCACCGAGGGAGCTCCCTCCATCCCAGTGGCTACTCTACAAATCTCTAGCATTTGCAGAAGGAGGTCAATGGCAAATACCAGTATCACCTTAAAGAGTACCTGTCACCACCAATCTGCGATCACATGGAGGGCTTGTAAGCAGTGGCGCCACAAGGGGGGTGTTCGCTCCGGGTGTCACCCAGCCTCGGGACGCCCCTGCTTTAAGCCCCCCTATGTGATAGCAATTAAAGTCGAGTAAAACAAAATAAAAATAACAGTTTTTAAAAATAATATCAAATGAAATAAATGTAAGAATAATTTGAAAAAATGTTTTAAGTCCCCTTGCGAGCACGCGCGTCATAACGTAATAACGTGAAGGGTGCGCCTACGTACCAAAACGATGATCGCGCTATGCTTGGTATCGCTGCACACGCCTGAGTGAGAGCAATTATTCTAGGGCCAGTATTTATGCGTATCTCAATACTGATGACCTGTGGGGGGGGCTTTTAAAGCGTCGTCTACAGACTTTTTGGGGTACTGAATTCTGTCGCCGTTTCACAGACGCGCGCAATTTTTAAAAACCACGGAACCAGCACACGGTAATATTCCAAAGAAATTCAAACTTTATTCCACATGCATATGTACAAAGCACAACCGCACACAATTTTTAACCTGGGCATGTTGGGTATCTATTTACTCGCTGTAACCTAATATTTAATATTTTATTGTGTCAGGTCGGCTAGAACTATGAGGTGAGTGAAAAGCACTCACCTCATAGTTCTCCTTTAATACTGGGGGCACAAGGCCCGGCGCTAGCGCAAGGCAAGTAGGGCGGGCGCCTTACAGCGCTGCAGGGTGAGAGCAGAAAAAACAGGGCATTTTGACAAGTACTTGTACTTGTCAAAATGCCCCGATCTTTGCGCTATGTTTTTTGTTTTTTTTTTAACTTACCTTCGGTGCAGGAGAGCAGCGGCGAGTCAGCGCTGGTCCAGTGGGAGGAGCTCCAGGTGGGGTCCTAATTTAGCTGGCCGGCGACTGCCAGAGGATCCCGACACGC
>NW_017308412.1:30692-36916 GCF_000935625.1 Nanorana parkeri | reverse complement strand
TGCCCACCTTGACTATAATCCTAGCACCGGCCCTGGGGGGGGGCACCATCAATGGGGGAAGGGTGGGTGGATCACAGGAGGTACGTCACTTTAAAAAAACATTTGGCAAGTAAAGCAGTCCCAGCTCTCTGTGTCTCTCTGTGTATGAGCGGCACGTACCTGTGTATCATCGTCTGGGACTTCATCCGCTCCTGGCTCAGAGACAAAGCTTCTTTTAAAGTCACTTCTTTGTAATTTGATGAGCTCGGAGCTTCCAACCTTTCCAAGTGCAACGCTCCGGAGTGTTCCGAGATCCGGCTAATTATATCTAGAGAAGAATACTGCTCCTCGCTGTCTGACACCATTGTTCCTGCTCCATTAACACTCTCATCGTCTGGTTACTGCGCTGTAACAGAATACTACATTGTATATCCGGTGAGTGAATGTTCTCCGTTATCGAGACTAGAAATGGCAATTTTAGTTGATTCCATATGCCATATAATGAGTACATGGATGGAGGAACACGCCATCTGGCTGACCACCACCAGTTTTGGGACAAGGACCTCCTGCAACCAGGGCAAAATGGCCAAAGTGCCCCACCCCCCTTCCATGAACTGTGAACTACACTATATTGTCCAAAGTATTGGGACGCCGCCCTTTACACGCACATGAACTTTAATGGCATCCCAGTCTTAGTCTGTAGGGTTCAGTATTGGGTTGGCTCCGCCCTTTGCCGCTATAACAGCTCCGCCTCTTCTGGGAAGGCGTCCACAAGGTTTAGGAGTGTGTCTATGGGAATGTTGGACCATTTGTGAGGTCAGGTACTGATGTTGGGGGAGGGGCTCGCAGTCTCCGCTCTAATTCATCCCAAAGGTGTTCTATGGGGTTGAGGTCAGGACTCTGTGCGGCCAGTCACGTTCCTCCACCCCAAACTCCCCCATCCATGTCTTTATGGACCTTGCTTTGTGCACTGGGTCGCTATGGCATGGCAGGCTGCTGGCTGTCACTGGCGGCTGTGAGGAGGAAGTGCCTCTGTCTAGATCACTAACAACCTGGCAGCAGCAGAGGAGCAGGCAGGGACCGGCAGCGGAGGAGGAGGCACGGCACGGCAGCGGAGGAGGAGGCAGGGCCCAGCGAAGGAGGAGGCAGGGCCCGGCAGCAGAGGAGGCAGGGCCCTCCCTTCATGGAAACTATATTCCCTGATGGCAGTGGCCTCTTTCAGCAGGATATTGTGCCCTGACATACTGCAAAAATGGTTTGAGGAACACCACAACAAGTTTGAGGTTTTGACTTGGCCTCCAAATTCTCCAGATCTCAATCCAATGGAGCATCTTTGGGATGTGCTGGAAAAACAAGTCTGTTTTTCAGCTGTGGTGATGGAGGCCGGGCCCAGCGGGGGTAGCGGAGGAGGAGGCAGGGCCTGGCCGCAGAAGAGGAGGAGGAAGAGGCCAGACTCGAGGGTGGTGGAGGAGGTGGGGCCCACCAGCGACTGAGAAAGAGGCAGGGCGCGGCAGTGGAGAAGACTGATAGCAGATTACGGCACCATAGAGAGTCTCCATTCCAATCTACCTTGGACCCCCAACATTTGCCTTAGGGTGCCCCCTCTCTGTGTGGGCGCTGCCTCTTCTCCGTACACATTCCGGGAGGAAGGTCTGATATGACGTAGAGCAATCCTGCGGAAGGACCATGTGACGGACAGTTATCTAGAGGAACGCCACCTCCTCGTGCCACCATGATACTGAAACCTCATTGGTTATTGATGATCCCGGCCAGGACGGGGAGGATGGAGTCGGGTCTGAAGCGGTAAATATACAGGAGCGATGTACACACATCTATTATTCACATCCACATTAACAATGGAAGGCCATGTGCCCTATGCAGAGGGATCGGTGATCAGAGGAAAGGGGGCGGAGTTTATTTAAAGGGTCTGACCATGCAAAAAAAAAAAAAACAACAAGACGCTTTCCTGTTACTATGACAACCGGACACCATGAGGAGGATCATAAAGAGCAGAACAGATACAATGTATCTAAACTAGAGGAATTAACTTCTCTGATTGGCTCCCTTCGGGTCTGTTGAATATACCATTGAAAGTGGTTTTCTCTATGATAAGTGATCCCGCCAGAAATCCACTTCCTGTGCCCTCCGATCAGTTACATTGTTCTCTCTGAGGACTACAGGACACCTCCTATGTCACAGGGATGAGGAGAGTGGGACATTTTTGTAGCCCTGCGCCTGATCTACGGACATTACGGTCCCGGATCCAGGGACACCGCTGGCCCCCGCCCACAGTGCGCATTTGTGATATTTACATAACTCCTCCCTAGAGCCCACCCACTGCTTGCACCAGACCTGTCGGGGTCTCTCCGCAGACGTGTCGGGGGTCTCTCTGTAGATGTGTCAGTGGTCTCTCCGCAGACGTGTCGGGGGTCTCTCTTCAGACGTGTTCGGGGTCTCTCCGCAGACGTGTCGGGGTCTCTCCCCGGACCTGTTGGGGACTCTCCGTAGACGTGTCGGGGGTCTCTCCATAGACGTGTTCGGGGTCTCTCCGCAGACGTGTTCGGGGTCTCTCCGCAGACGTGTCGGGGTCTCTCTTTAGACGTGTTAGGGGGTTTCTCCGCAGACGTGTTGGGGGTCTCTCTTTAGACGTGTTAGGGGGTCTCTCGGTAGACGTGTCGGGGTCTCTCCGCAGACGTGTCAGTGGCCTCTCCGTAGACGTGTCAGTGGTCTCTCTGTAGACGTGTCGGGGGTCTCTCTGTAGACGTGTTAGGGGGACTCTCCGTAGACGTGTCGGGGGTCTCTCCATAGCCGTGTTCGGGGTCTCTCCGCAGACGTGTTCGGGGTCTCTCCGCAGACGTGTCGGGGTCTCTCTTTAGACGTGTTAGGGGGTTTCTCCGCAGACGTGTTAGGGGGTCTCTCTGTAGATGTGTCGGGGGTCTCTCTGTAGACGTGTCAGTGGTCTCTCCGCAGATGTGTCGGGGGTCTCTCTGCAGACGTGTCGGGGACTCTCCGTAGACGTGTCAGGGGTCTCTCTGCAGACCTGTCAGTGGTCTCTCGGTAGACGTGTCGGGGTCTCTCTGTAGACGTGTTAGGGGGTCTCTCTGTAGACGTGTCAGTGGTCTCTCCACAGATGTGTCGGGGTCTCTCCGCAGACGTGTCAGTGGTCTCTCCGTAGACGTGTCGGGGGTCTCTCCATAGACGTGTTCGGGGTCTCTCCGCAAACGTGTCGGGGTCTCTCTGCAGACGTGTTCGGGTCTCTCTGCAGACGTGTTCGGGGTCTCTCCGCATACGTGTTCGGGGGTCTCTCCGCAGACGCGCTCCAGTTCCCTGAGCAGCCCATTGTGCGGGGAGGGGGACACGGATGAAGGGATCTCAGGGAATGAATGATTCATTGGTAGGAGAGCGGAGTGGTAACCGGAGGATGGGGATTGTATGACGCCCCGTGTTATGTGACCCGTCCTTCTATCTGGGAGATGGAGGGGGTGCACCTGGAACAAGCCAACGCCCACAGGATACATTGAATGGCCCATCTGTTTTCATGCGCCAACTACTTTCCTCTCCTGAAGGACGGCGCCATTCTGCAGTCATCATCCAGGGTAACCTTCTTACAGTGAGATGATGGCTCGAAGATGACCCAATCATGTAAATCCTGGTGCAGTCCTTGGCTGTGTTTGCAAATGTCTGACACAGATCAGCCCCCTGCTGCAGCCTCTCACTTTGTGACACGCTACAAGGTTACAATGTTGCAGACAGATGACTGGGGGAGGGGAAACTGAGGAAATGCTTCCTCCTGCCTGCAGCAGGCTTCTATAGAGGCCGAGCACTGATTCATAGGACTTTATAGAGGCCGAGCACTGATTCATAGGACTCTATAGAGGCCGAGCACTGATTCATGGGACTCTATAGAGGCCGAGCACTGATTCGTCTCCTATAGCGGCCGAGCACTGATTCATAGGACTTTATAGAGGCCGAGCACTGATTCATAGGACTCTATAGAGGCCGAGCACTGATTCATAGGACTCTATAGAGGCCGAGCACTGATTCATGGGACTCTATAGAGGCCGAACACTGATTCATAGGACTTTATAGAGGCCGAGCACTGATTCATGGGCTCTATAGAGGCCGAGCACTGATTCATGGGACTCTATATAGGCCGAGCACTAATTCATGGGACTCTATAGAGGCCGAGCACTGATTCATGGGACTCTATAGAGGCCGAGCACTGATTCATGGGACTCTATAGAGGCCGAGCACTGATTCATGGGACTCTATAGAGGCCGAGCACTGATTCATGGGACTCTATAGAGGCCGAACACTGATTCATGGGACTCTATAGAGGCCGAGCACTGATTCATGGGACTCTATAGAGGCCGAACACTGATTCATAGGACTCTATAGAGGGCGAGCACTGATTCATGGGACTCTATAGAGGCCGAACACTGATTCATGGGACTCTATAGAGGGCGAGCACTGATTCATGGGACTCTATAGAGACCGAGCACTGATTCATGGGACTCTATAGAGGCCGAGCTGACTAATGTCTTTATTCAACCTCAAATACTATGTAACTATGATTCATGGCAGAATGTTGGAATTCCTCTGATGGTCACATTGTTACGATGCGGCTCTCAGCTCCCAATATTGCTCAGCGGAGGTCTTTATCAGCCTCTGTCCATCCTCCACATGCAGGTATCAGGATCCCCCACCTCTTCCTCCCTTCCTGCAGCACACTGACACACAAGTCCTCCAAGCTTATTAAATCCATTCACTTGACGTCCATCAGCCTCCACGTCCGGCCTCCGGGGAAGTGACTTCAGTCCATTGTCAGAGCTGAAAATGAAATTCCATTGTTATTGAGGGAAAGATAAAATCCCTCCAACTCGGCTCTGTCCCCGGCAACCGCCCCCGGCAACCGTCCCCGGCAATTGTCCCCGGCAACCTTCCCCCTCAACCGCCCCCGTCAACCGTCCCCGGCAAGTGTCACTGCAGATCATCAACCTGCTAAAGCTGAACGCTGAGATGAGGAAACATTGTCCCCATACAAGATTCATGCGTGATGTCACCATGAAAGAGTCATGTGTGATGTCACCATACAAGAGTCATGTGTGATGTCCTCATACAAGAGTCATGTGTGATGTCACCATGCAAGAGTCATGTGTGATGTCCCCATACAAGAGTCATGTGTCATATCCACATACAAGAGTCATGTGTGATGTCCCCATACAAGAGTCATGTGTATCAATAATGAATCTCGGGGGTCTATTTAATGTATTGTTAATGTAATACTATATTATGGCCACTAGGTGGTGCCGGTGAGCATAGGAAATACATACTTATCTCATCAGCTCCATCTAGTGGCCAAAATCAATAGACCCCCCTATGGTGAGCTTTGTGTATTTCTTCCAGATCTGTGAAGTAATCCAGTATGAGACTTGGAGCTTCCTGTAAAAAAAAGGCCGGCCACTGCTGCTCTCTCTCCTTGTGCCGCGTGACTGGTCTTGTCTCCGCCCCCTCCTGTAATAAAGACTGGTCACTGCCGCTCTCCTTGTGCAGGGTGACTGGTCTTGTCTCCGCCCCCTCCTGTAATACAGACCGCTCACTGCCGCTCCCTCTCCTTGTGCGAGGTGACTGGTCTTGTCTCCGCCCCCTCCTCTATTTTCTGCGTAAATACACTACAAAAACATATAAAAATAAGCAGCCTATAGTTTATTCTGTATGGTATGACATTCCACGTTGGATAGATATATAAACAGTAGGCTGGCCCATTGCAGTGTTGTCACCGGACACGTATTTTTTTTTAGAGTTTGATTTATTTGTCTCGTCAGATTCCAGAATTGAGTCGTATGCAGGACATTATTATTAGGGTTTGAACCCCATTAAATATCCCATTGAAAGCGTTTTGTTATATTTGTGTGTAAAATAAAAATACCGGTTGATTGTGTCGGAAACTCAGAGCTTGTCCTGTGAACACTTCCAAGGAGTCTAATTAGCCCTCACAGTTCTTATCTTGGACTACAGAATGATGGTTAGCGTTTATGCTGCAGGGATAGAAGACTGAGAGAGTTTGAGTAGTTTAGCAGAAGAGAACTGGGTAGGGCTGACACTGCTCCGCCCACAACAATGCTGTGTGTTGTCAGCCCACAATAGCACAATTAAGTGCTGAGGGCATTTCTGGCAGATCAACAAGTACTTTCTGTATGGAAGGGCCCTTACAGGTACAAAAAGCATGGAGTAGAGGATGTCAT
>NW_017308412.1:25613-30452 GCF_000935625.1 Nanorana parkeri | reverse complement strand
GGGGGGGGGGGGGGGGGGTCTTCAGCGTGCACCCCGTGTAAATGTGAGACCTAAAATATGGATTGCCCAGAGAGTTCCATCCCTGAGCCCTGCACACATTGTAAACATAGTTCTTATGGTGATGGCACTTTATAATAGGAAGGGAGACATTACAGTTACAATACAATTCAAGGCAAACGGGTTAGGAGGGCCCTGATTCTAGGAGCTTACAATCTAAAAGGGAGGGACAAGTGATACACAAGGTAATAACTGGAGGAACTGGCAGAAAGGGGAGGGAGATGGAAGCCAGCGGAGGAATTGGCAGGGGGGTGGGGGGTGGAAGCCAGTGGAGGGATTGGCAGAGTTGGTGGTGGGCACTGAACGGTCGGTAAGGTGGGTGACCTTGCTATCTCCTCAGCCTTGTCACACTCTGATAAAATGTCTCCTCTTCTGTTCCAGGCCTCTCGTTTTACACCCGCGTGCTGGAGAACTGTGAGGATGAGGCCGGGTTTGATGAGGTAAGAGATTACATTGTTCAATAATAACTGCCGAGTATCTCCTGATTACATTCGCCGCCGATCAATACGCTCATTTATAGCATTCAAATTGTCTACTAGATGATGATATGCTTCGCAGGGAGGGGGGTAGGGGAGGGGGGCTGTGTCACTCATCGATAAAGTTGTGTGGACGACTTCTGTCAGGAAGGACCTATGAAAAAATTATGGAAAAAAAAGGAAAAATATTCAAAAATTCTTCTGACCTTCTTCATCCATCACAAATGACAATAAATACAATAAATATGATCAATGCATCAAATCTTATTATGAACACGTCATAGAACGGGAAAATAGACAATTGTCCTGTTTGTGATGCCCAAAGCAGCCAATTCCGATCTGTCCTCTTAGATAGAGGATAACACTTCCCACTGATGGTGGCTATGGGGCAGTCAGAACATCTGATGGGGTGCAGTGGCGTAACAATCGCCATAGCGACCCAGGCGGCCGCTATGGGGCCCGGGCACAGGGGGGCCCATCCAGGGCATCCCTCTGATGCCGTGTGGGGCGCCTGGGTCGCTATGGCATGTTACTGGCAGCGGCTGTGAAGATCACTGATTTCCCCTCACAGCCGCTGCGGAGCTGTGTCAGAGACAGCCAGCAGCTACGGCAGAAGAGGGCCGGCGTTCGCAGTGAAGGAGGAGGCGGGGCCCGCCTAAGAGCAACCCAGCCTCCTCTTACATCACCGGCCAGCGACCTAAGAGCAGGCAGGGCCCCTCGATAGAAGAGGAGACGGGGCCCGGGGACGGAAGAGGAGGCGAGGCCCGGTGACCACGGAGGCGGACAGCGCTGACGGGTAAGAGGTGTGCAGCCCATTTTAGACCCCGCAGAGCCCACTATAGAGAGCCTGGGGGGGGGGATTGGGGGTTGCGCTGGGGGGGGGCAGGGGTGCAAGTAGCTGGTCTTGCCTAGGGCGCTAAATAGTTTATCACCGGCCCTGTGTGTCATTGGACGTAAATATTTACCTACCAAGCAGGGGCGTAACTAGAAATCGCAGTGAAGGAGGAGGAAATTTTGTATGGGGCCCCGTGATTGCTAGTTATGCCACTTGCAGAGCCCACCTGATATACCAAACAGCCCACCTGAGAGTGACCCTGCAGAGCCCACCATAGACTCTCTATGGTGGGCTATGCAGGGTCTCAGGTGGGCTGCACACCTCTTACCTGTCAGCACTGTCCGCCTCTGTGGTCGCCGGACCCCGCCTCCTCTTCCATCCCCGGGCGTGGAGGCGGGGCGCATTATGGAACCTGGCCTTGGGGCAGCAGGGAGAGTAAATCCGGCCCTGGTCGCATCTGTGTTCATGTCACCCTTGTGTCCCCTGAAATCAATGTGCATGCCAGGTTTTGAGAATGATGGCACAAGGCACAGCCAATGAAGAAGTGGGCAGATGTCCTCAATGGTCAGACCCAAAGGATGAACAATTTCAGAGAATGGAGGAGCCCTGGATGGTGTCCCCTGCTTCAGTCCTGTGAAGGCCAGGTGGTGAGAGCTTGAGTTAGTCTTCACCTTGCCCTTGCAGGGGCTGTGTAAAAGACACCATCCAACCCCTAGCAGTCACTTTACCAGCACCCCCCACCACCCCTCCCCGCCTACGTCCCAGCTGGTAACAATGTTGGAAATGCAACAGCATACTGATTGTATTGCTGACCTTCAGAGGTGTAGTATTGTCTTTTGGGCACTAGATAGCGCTGTGGTGCACTGTTGGCCTCTATGCTTATGTATGCTTATCTATGATATACAGGAAGTTCTATATGTATGCTGTATTCTGATGTAATGTCCTTATAAGCAAGTAAAAATGAATTCAGCATTCCTCAAGATAAAAAAGAACAGAAACTTTTTAGGCACCACCATGACCACTTCAATTTATATATAACAAATATATTTTATTGTGTACATTGTTAAAAATAAATATTCCTCAAGATCTCAGTGCTTCATCTAAACACATAACCAACAAACAATACCCGGTGCCTCTAGTTATGAGGGAGCATGTGGCCTCTTCCCATGTGAAAGTGCTGGAGTCTAGCAGCCAATCGCTAGCCCCAAACCTTGTCACATGACTGAGGACATGATGTCACCAGCATCTGACTTCACTGGGATGTATAGTGCTGGTTCCGATGGAGGTATGAGCAGTGGGGTTCTGTTGGCAAGGTAAGTATAAGAGGGGGGGAGGGGGGAGCATTTACATGGACACTATTCCCTAGATTTGCAAGGACAGTGTCTCTTTAAGAACAGTATAAGAGGGGGGGGGGGCATTTACATAGACACTATTCCCTACATTTGCAAGGACAGTGTCTCTTTAAGAACAGTATAAGAGGGGGGGGGGGCATTTACATAGACACTATTCCCTACATTTGCAAGGACAGTGTCTCTTTAAGAACAGTATAAGAGGGGGGGGGGGCATTTACATAGACACTATTCCCTACATTTGCAAGGACAGTGTCTCTTTAAGAACAGTATAAGAGGGGGGGGGGGCATTTACATAGACACTATTCCCTACATTTGCAAGGACAGTGTCTCTTTAAGAACAGTATAAGAGGGGGGGGGGGCATTTACATAGACACTATTCCCTACATTTGCAAGGACAGTGTCTCTTTAAGAACAGTATAAGAGGGGGGGGGGGCATTTACATAGACACTATTCCCTACATTTGCAAGGACAGTGTCTCTTTAAGAACAGTATAAGAGGGGGGGGGGGCATTTACATAGACACTATTCCCTACATTTGCAAGGACAGTGTCTCTTTAAGAACAGTATAAGAGGGGGGGGGGGCATTTACATAGACACTATTCCCTACATTTGCAAGGACAGTGTCTCTTTAAGAACAGTATAAGAGGGGGGGGGGGCATTTACATAGACACTATTCCCTACATTTGCAAGGACAGTGTCTCTTTAAGAACAGTATAAGAGGGGGGGGGGGCATTTACATAGACACTATTCCCTACATTTGCAAGGACAGTGTCTCTTTAAGAACAGTATAAGAGGGGGGGGGGGCATTTACATAGACACTATTCCCTACATTTGCAAGGACAGTGTCTCTTTAAGAACAGTATAAGAGGGGGGGGGGGCATTTACATAGACACTGTTCCCTACATTTGCAAGGACAGTGTCTCTTTAAGAACAGTATAAGAGGGGGGGGGTGCATTACATAGACACTGTTCCCTACATTTGCAAGGACACTGTCTCTTTAAGAACAGTATAAGTTTTGCACAACTCTTTTTAAAACGGCTTTTAGGAAAAGTTTGTTTTTTTTGGACCCGCCGTTCATTTTTCAGACTTCATTGGGCTTGTGCAGCGGCCGCCTCGGGCCTATGAAGAAGGATCAGAGTTTGCTGATGATCGCGGGGGAAGCACAGACTTGCGTAGGGAGCAAAATATGGCAAATTGCAGATCAGCCATAAAGCATTGATATCCCGGCGATTGTTATAAATAGTCCTCCTTGTTTACCTATTACGAGCCCGTCAAAGCCTAGCGAGAGCATTCTGAGAATGAATAGAACCGCCAGCGTTCCCGGCGTCGGTGGCCAGGTCTGCGCGGACAAGGTCCTAAATCTGTCCAATAACACTCAGGGATGTATACGACCTCAGGGGTGCGTAGATGGCTTTTCATTGACGCTTCTCC
This sequence comes from Nanorana parkeri, assembly GCF_000935625.1. Taxonomy (NCBI): domain Eukaryota; kingdom Metazoa; phylum Chordata; class Amphibia; order Anura; family Dicroglossidae; genus Nanorana; species Nanorana parkeri. The sequence continues at coordinate 26,302 of NW_017308412.1, read as the reverse complement.
CGTTCTATGGCTTGTAAATCTTGTAGTATGGAGTAGATCAATGTCCATAGACCGTGGTGGTGGTGGTGGGGGTGGAGCTCCTCGAGTAATGTGGGAAGACATCATTGTGCCGACACAAGCAAATACGGGAACGGGTCACATTAAAAATATGCTGAGACTCCAATCTATTGTATCGTGAACCAGAGATGACAACACCCCAGAGAATACAAGCTACGTATGTTTGATGTGTAGCCCCCCGTCACCTTCTGTGAGGCGGCTACTAGACATTTACAGGGTTATTCACTAAGCTGCCGAAGGCTGGCGAGCGAATAACCGAGCCGAAGTGAACAGAGCTGAACGACGTTCGGCTATTCATTCCGGTTTCAGCCGTACATCCGCTGCCTTCGGTCAGCCGAACATGCTCTGCATGTTCAGCTCAGCCGAAGTTCAGAGGGACTTCACATACCGAGCAGAATAGAAAATCAGTGAAAACAGTAGAAAAAAAAAAGGTGTAAAAATATTTTAAAAATGTAAATAAATAGTAAAATTAAAAAATAACTAAAGATATTTTTTTAAAAACAACAATCGGGCTGAGCTAGTAGTGACAACTAGCTCCCCCCAACTGTTTCCTATTGGCCGGCACCTGCTAGAGTCTTGTAGCAGGTCCCGGCCAATGAATAACTGGGAGGAGCCAGCCGTGACGTCACGGC
>NW_017308412.1:21153-25464 GCF_000935625.1 Nanorana parkeri | reverse complement strand
CTTCGGCTCAGCCGAGCCGAAGCATATGCCCCCGGCTCAGCTGAGCCGCTCGGCTGCTGTATGGGCTATAGCCTGTACAGCAGCCCTTCGGGTTCGACTGAACTGAAGGGCTCCGGCAGCCGAAGAGAGCCGAAGGATCAGCCAAAGCTATGGCTGGATCCTTCAGCTCCTTCATGAATAACCCCCTTAGTGATTGCCAGAGCCGTAGACAGCCTGGCAGGATTATAGTTGGCATTTATCTGGTTAATTCCAGGTGCCTGGCATTGACTGTACCCACCTGGGCGGATTGTGACTCTGCTGCATTGTGGGACAGCCAATGAGGGACATTGTGAGTGCATGTGCAGTACAGCAGCCAATCACTGGGTTTTTCTGAACCAGTGTTGCATGCTGGGATAGGGTACATATACTGGAGGGAATTACCATGTGCTCAGACTAGTTGGGGACCAGCCATGAATTAGCACAAGGTGCTGTCAACCCTGCCCCCCCAGGCTAGGGGGTGGGCAGAGGCTGGAGTGTGGTAAGTGTTTCCCTAGGTCTCCAGTATGGAGGAGGCCTGTGCTGTTGTTGTCAGAGGAGGTGAATCAGGGAAGCTGATGTCTCTATATTTGCACAGCTCTGCCTCACATCACAATCCTGTCTGGTAGGGGGAGGAGACCTGATCTTTCTCTGCTGCCATTTCATTGCTCTCCTGGTTTCACTTGCTGCAGTTTTCACCCGCCCCCTCCCCGTCCGTTCTGCCAGTCAGCGCTGGCGGATCGGAGCGGGGAGGGGGAATCCAGGCCCTCCCCTGTCACGGCAGAGAGCCGTAACAGGATCGAGAGGTGAGCGAACGCCGGTATGTGTTCGCTCACCTCCTGATCTACTGAGCCGACCTGTGACAGTCTCATTGTCGCAGGTCGGCTAGAACTATGAGGTGAGTGAAAAGCACCTCCCCTCATAGTTCTCCTTTAATGTGCCAGAAAAGCTCTCATCATATACTGTTGTGTACTGAGTGGTGTCAGCTCTGCCCTGTTTTTTTTTTTTGCTAAACTACTTGGACCCTCCACATCTCTACAACATAAAGCCTAAGCATTCTGTAGTCAAAGATAGGAACTAGTAGGAATAATTAGACTCCTTGAGCTGACGATCTAACACACTGGGGTTATTAAAGGGCAATAAAGATGTGCAAAGTGCAGTCATCCTGAGCAGCGAATCAGATTGAAGAAGGTAGGAGAGCAATTATTGTAAGCGATGATTTCTGATTGGCTTTTCTCCTTTGTTTCTTCTTCGCCTTTTCCTGGTCCTTTGTGCTGCGTGTTGTCCAGCTGCACCGCTCCTCATTGAAGCCTCCAGACAGGGTGACAATGATGCGGTAACAGGAGGACAGACGAAGCACTGAAGAGGATAAAGCTGAATAAACAAGCCGTGAGCTACCAGCAGCGTGTGAGAGCACGAAGTAAGGAAACAGACATTCGTCCCGAGCTTTAAGCTCTACAGTCATTGATGATTCCTTAAGCAGGACTGCGGACTTTTGGTTAATATATGTGAATGATGTTAGTTTTCACAGGACAAGTCCAGTCAATGTAAAAACAATGAATAGCCCAGAATAAAAAAACTCCATTTGCTGCACTATCACCTTCAATCCAGAGCTGGCAATACTTCTTTCCACCAGGAGATGTCCTCAGCCTCTCCCTCCCTATAACCCCAAAAGTATGCCCCAGCAAGGGGGAAAAATGCATCAAAGGAAAGGGATGAGTGGATTGGCTGCCCATCGTTCCAATAAAGTTTGCAGAATCAGCAGGAAGGAGGAGGTCCTGATTCCTCTAGAGATCTTTATTAGCACTAGAAGGATCTCCAGCAGGAGGAAGGAGCTCCTGATTGCTCTATATAGATCTTTATTATCACTAGAGGGGTCCCCAGCAGGAGGAAGGAGGTCCTGATTGCTCTATATAGATCTTTATTATCAGGAGAGGGATCCCCAGCAGGAGGAAGGAGGTCCTGATTCCTCTAGATAGATCTTTATTATCACCAGAGGGATCTCCAGCAGGAGGGAGGAGGTCCTGATTCCTCTACATAGATCTTTATTAGCACCAGAGGGATCTCCAGCAGGAGGAAGGAGGTCCTGATTCCTCTATATAGATCTTTATTATCACTAGAGGGATCCCCAGCAGGAGGAAGGAGGTCCTGATTCCTCTATATAGATCTTTATTATCACTAGAGGGATCCCCAGCAGGAGGAAGGAGGTCCTGATTCCTCTATATAGATCTTTATTATCACTAGAGGGATCCCCAGCAGGAGGAAGGAGGTCCTGATTCCTCTATATAGATCTTTATTATCACTAGAGGGATCCCCAGCAGGAGGAAGGAGGTCCTGATTCCTCTATATAGATCTTTATTATCACTAGAGGGATCCCCAGCAGGAGGAAGGAGGTCCTGATTCCTCTATATAGATCTTTATTATCACCAGAGGGATTTCCAGCAGGAGGGAGGAGGTCCTGATTCCTCTATATAGATCTTTATTAGCACCAGAGGGATCTCCAGCAGGAGGAAGGAGGTCCTGATTCCTCTATATAGATCTTCAGTTATCACTAGAGGGATCTCCAGCAGGAGGAAGGAGGTCCTGATCCCTCTATATAGATCTTTATTATCACTAGAGGGATCTCCAGCAGGAGGAAGGAGGTCCTGATTCCTATCTATAGAAGCTGAGAATCAAGAACACGAGGACGTGGCCTCAAACCATCAGGAGGAAAGTCTAAAACTAACCCTAGGAAGTATTATTTTAGTGAAAGAGTAGTTGACGATTGGAACAGACTTCCAGCAGAGGTAGAAAGTCCATCAACAGTAAATGATTTAAACAAGCTTAGGCCAGATGTAGAACTATACTCATACAAACAGGGTAAAAAGAAGAAAACATACAAGGAAGGCGGAGACTCGATGGACCTTTTGGTCTTCCTCTCTTCTCCGCCGGGAGCAATAAGTGGATTTTCCTTTGTTGATGGATTTCCCGCATTTGTTTTATCTGCTGTGTCGGGGTCGTTATATTGTCGGAGCTCCGAGTGGCTGAATTATTCCATTCATTTCTCTGCGTGAAGACACGGAGGTCATCGCGCTGCTATCTAATGAGCGGCGGATTCCGCGAGCCGCGCCGGGCCGGTTGACAGCGAGCGCGTATATTTTACACATTGTAACTTTTACCCGAAAGTCATTTTTTTAATGCGACTTTCAACATTTTATATGATTTCCCAGCCAGGCGTGAACGGGGGGTCGCGGCGGTCTCTTCGCCATCCTCGCCGCTGCGCTTTTCACTTCGTGGAATGGTGACTGTTTCATATAACGTTTTGTCGATTTTTCCTTTTATATATCAAAAAGAAGATTCGGGGAAACCTGCAAATGAGATGAGATTACAGAGATAGGATAATATAGCTGCATGGAGGATGAATTGTTCTCCAGCAGACTGAGATAACTAATAGACTAATGGAGTCACTCTTCTCAGCTTCAGCTATTGAACTCTGTAAACAACAATTTTTTTTTTTTTTACAGCAACGCAGTTAAGGGTTTTGTATTGTCAAAATGTTTCTCTCTAGGTTGGGTTTACCTGCTATCTGGGACTCCATTAGAGAGCTTTCCCCTCACTTCCTGTTCTGCTTACAACAGCTTCACAAGGCAGGAAGTTAGGGGAAAGTCTTCAATGGCAATGCAGGCAGAAATAAAGATAATAGAAGGCTGGAGCCCAAATCAAAATAATAGAAAGCTGGAACCCCTGTCAGATTTTCATGGCTGGGAGCAGGGGCGTAAATAGAAATCACAGGGCCTCATAGCAACATTTTGTATGGGGCCCCGTGATTTCTAGTTACACCCCTTGAAGAGCCCACCTGAGATCCCACACAGCTCACCTGAGGGTGACCCTGCAGAACCCACCATATACTCTCTATGGTGGGCTCTGCAGGGTCTCAGGTGGGCTGGTCACACTTCTTACCTGTCCGCCTCCTCTTCCGCCACCGTGGCTGATGGGCCCCGCCTCCTCCTCCATTGCCGGGCCCGCCTCCTCCTCCGTCACCGTCACTAGCGGCGGGGCGTTCGTCTTCACACCCGCCAGCAGCATGAGATGCCATAGCAATCCAAGCAGCCCGCACGGCATCAGGGATGTCCTGGCCAGGCCCCCCTGTGCCCCGGGTCCCAATCAGGACCCAGCTGCCGCCTGGGTCGCTATGGCGATCGTTACGCCACTAGCTGGGAGTAAAAGAGAGGGTGAGGTGCTGAATCTTTTAACCCTTTTACTGCCAGGGCATTTTTTGCACACGTTATAATCCACATTTTAGGCCTGAAAATTACT
>NW_017308412.1:18960-21094 GCF_000935625.1 Nanorana parkeri | reverse complement strand
CCCCCCCCCTCCGAATTATATATTTACTGAAAGCACAGACCCTTTAGAAAATAAAATGGCGACAGTTGCACATTTTAACATCGCGTGATATTAGCGCAATCAAAAGCAAAATTTCTGTGAAAAAGTACATTTTAGTGCCCCAGAAGCACAATACTGTAAAATATAAAAGAGGTTATGTCAAGTAAATAGATGCCCGACATGCCAAGCGTGCTCCCGTGAAATGATTGCGTGCTCCCGTGCATGCTGTTCCTTCCCTTCAGTCTTCTACCTGACCTCCGTCCTCCCCTTCAGTCTTCTATCTGACCTCCGTCCTCCCCTTCAGTCTTCCACAGTTGTCCCGGCTCCCTCTGATATCACTGCACACTGGGAGCTTCTCACAATAATCTGACGGTTGTTTACAAACAAAGTCATGTGATCATGATCTCTTAGCTGAATGATCGGGAAGCACACTAATTTGTTCCCGATGGTTCGGGGACATGAGCAGCACCCACATGCGTGCGCCACTCTTACCAAACAAGAGCCCTCCCTCTGCACGGTGCATTGTGCAAGCGGATGATCTACAGTTTGCAGGCGTGAAGGGGTTAACCCAGCCACACTGTGCGCTTGCTTTGCACTCATTCCGCAGACCGATGATATGAAAAACAAGTAACCGGCTGCGGCGGGTATGTAACCATGGATCCCGTCTATCTTTATACTCTCCGATCGTTCGGAATGCCGCACAGTTAGCCTTGATCCGTAACACTGACATTCGCCATACATCTGCGCGCGCTTGCCTTTAATCATCGCCAAGGACGGAGCTATCGTGGCGCTGACCCCATTTTCATGCTGTAACTAAAAACAATGAATACAAAAGGTCAGAAGGATAAACATTAGCAGGCATTTCGCTGGTAGACAATCAATTGTCTTTGTTACAAACTTGCAGCCGAAGACCCTACAGGACCCGCTCACACGCGCCGCGCTTGGGCTCCCGTCATTGTTAATGGCTCCCGAAAACGCGGCAAACAAGATCTACGGTAACAAAAACAACCTCAAAGGCTCAAACAGCTGCATGAGCTTCCTTGTTCCTTTTGTGGCACACAGGGCAGCCCATTAAAATAAATGGTCCGTCCCAGGCAGACGCGCAACAGATGCGGCAATACTGCGCAACCGTAAATGGGGCCTTGAGCTTATCAGCTTATAATCACATGATGGCGACTTCCAGGGCTTCAACTAGGGTTGCCACCTTTTGTTCAAGAGAAAACCTGAACACTCTACAGCCACGTGCGGAAATCTTTTTTGTTTTTTGGAGGGGGGAATATAGAGGAGAGAGCGAGGAGAGGCAGCCAGTGGAGGGAGTAAGGAGACCGGCTATAAAGGACTACAAATCCCAGCAATACGTTACACAGCAATACAAAGTAATATGAAGCTACATGCTCTGTGTTGTTTTCGGGGTGGCGCCCTGATGTCCCAGGTTCTCAGGTGGACTCTGCAGGTTCTCAGTTGGACTCTGTGCAGGCTCTCAGGTGGGCTCTGTGGACTCTCAGGTGGGCTGTGTGGACACTCAGGAGGGCTGTGTGGACTGGAGCCACCCAGACGTGCACGTGCCTGGCTGAGTCTTTCTCTTTCTGTGCAGGCTTGGACACCATACAAAGAGTGTGCATGCGTAGTGTGGCAGGAGTCCATCTAGAGTGCTGTGAATAGGCCTGTGAATATAGGGCTGTGAATGGGCGGGGGGGGATTTTTAATTAAATTTTTATTTTTTTAAAAAATGTTTACCTCATTGTTTTTTTCAGGTCCTCCTCTGCTGATTGACAGCGGGCAGTGGGCGGGTGCAATAGCCAGCCTGCTATTGGCTAATGAAATGTAAAATATCCAATAGCAGGCTGGCTATTGTTTCTAGCTGCTGATGGGTGACTTGACGCTCGTGTTGTATCAATTCGAGGGATTGATAGAACACTGGCAAAAGAGGGGGCAAGGATCAACAGAGAACGGAGCGGGGCAGGTGTTCTATCAAAGATTGCAACTGAACAGAAGGGCTCCGGCGGCCGAAGAGAGCCGAAGGATCAGCCGCAGCTACAGCTGGATCCTTCGGCTCCATATTGAATAACCCCCCTAAATGTGTTCAATGGTTTGTCCCGGCTTCCACTTTTGCTGG
>NW_017308412.1:1653-18896 GCF_000935625.1 Nanorana parkeri | reverse complement strand
AGATTATAGGGAGCCTGATAAAAATTAACCACGTCACTACCTGGCTGAATATTCCCCCGAAACTATCATTTCTATTCATATACATCTGAAGAGACAGCAAAGCCCAGCAGATGAAGTGGAGCTAGCATGAGATACTGTATGTGAAGTCCATGCATGCTCAGTAATGTGTCAGTGTAACTGGGGGAGGGCAGACTAAGGAAATGCTCCTTGCTGCCTGCAGCAGACCGATCACTGGGACTGGGGGGGGGGACAGAGGAAATGCCTCCTCCTGCCTGCAGCAGACTGATCACTGGGGGAGGGGAGACTTAGGAAATGCTTCCACCTGCCTGCAGCAGACTGATCACTGTACTAGAGTACTAGAGTCACCACTGGCCATTGAGGTTGTCCCATTGGACTGCTGAATGGCAGGCTGTATAGATGAGAGCTGACTGTGCCACCACTTTGGTGGCTGACCCCTATTTAGCAGAATTCCGGAATCCTGCAAGGGGCACCCCAGAACCTACAAGCAGTGTCTCCATAGAACTGGTCAGAGACCATACCCTATGCATTGGGTTGCTTTTCACAAAATGGCGGGTGGTCAGGGAATGCATTTCTTCAAGAGGCCTCTTACCACATAGTAGTTCCAGCGCCTGGATTAGGCTGTAACCATGACGATGGGCCAGCTCAAGTAACATGAAGACCCTTATACTAATCTCTATCCTCCTCGCACAGGTCTACCACACCTTCCCCATGGTGCCATCTGATGTCTTCTCCTCACAGGTATAGGCCAGATTGATTTTGGTGAACAAGAAATAGAGACAGCGTCCTGCATATCATGTTTCTGAACTTCTCAAAAAACATAGAAATGTCTAAAGTCTTCTGGTTCATGATTCCACGTATCCAAATAATTGGTGGTAATACAGCGCAAAATCAACATACCTGCCAAGGTTTGCTTTTGAGCTGGCTCTTTAAGAGGAGGGAAGCAGTGGAAGTCACAGATCATTGTCCTTATATGATCCATGGGACCCATAGTCTTTCCTGACCCAGCTCAGGCACCTCAGTCCTCCCTGCTGTCTGCATTCTTCCCAAACACTCTCCAAGGAGGTAAGAGGGACAACGAAGGAGATAAGAGAGGGACAACTGAGGAGATAAGAGGGACAACCGATGTCATAAGAGGGACAATTGAGGAGATAAGAGGGACAACCAATGTCATAAGAGGGACAATTGAGGAGATAAGAGAGACAACCGAGGAGATAAGAGGGACAACTAAGGAGATAAGAGGGACAACTGAGGAGATAAGAGGGACAATTGAGATAAGAGAGACAATTGAGGAGATAAGAGAGACAATCGAGGAGATAAGAGAGACAACCGAGGAGATAAGAGGGACAACTGAGGAGATAAGAGGGACAACTGAGGAGATAAGAGGGACAACCAATGTGATAAAAGGGACAACCGAGGAGATAAGAGGCACAACTGAGGAGATAAGAGAGAATATTGAGGAGATAAGAGGGACAATTGAGGAGATAAGAGGCACAACTGAGGAGATAAGAGAGAATATTGAGGAGATAAGAGGGACAATTGAGGAGATAAGAGGCACAACTGAGGAGATAAGAGAGAATATTGAGGAGATAAGAGGGACAATTGAGGAGATAAGAGAGGCAACCGAGGAGATAAGAGAGACAACGGAGGAGATAAGAGGGACACCGGAGGAGATAAGAGGGACACCGGAGGAGATAAGAGGGACAACCTAGGACATGGGTCAGCAACCTGCGGCTCCGGAGCCGCATGTGGCTCTTTCATCCCTCTGCTGCGGCTCCCTGTCCAGGAGCAGAACTACCGAAGGGGCCTCGCTGAGAAAGCGTTGGAATGCTTGACCTATTGGCCGTCACACATTCCACCGCCAAAAAACAGGGCAGGATTACATTGTAATGTGTGACCACGTCACCGGTCACACATTCTAACGCATTCACAAACTTTGATAGAACACCGCCATCAGGGGGGTAAGGCCGGTACCCATGTGAGAGGTCTGGGGAGCCTCTTACATGAGTATCAGCTGTACCAGGTGCGGCATGGCAAAGGTGACAGGGGAGGGGTGGAGGAGGCCGGGCCCAAGCAGCAGCAGGTAAGAGGAGTTGGGAGGAGGTACAGGGAAAGGGACCCCGGTGACCAGGCCCTGCAGAGCCCACCATAGAGAGTATCAGATGGGCTGTGTAGGATCTATGGTGTGCTCTGCAGGTCAGTCTCAGGTGGGCTCTGCGGGGTCTCAGGTAAGTCCAGAGTCCAGTGCGTTACTAAGCCCACATATACCTATATACATGCTATACATATCATACGGGTAAAAAACAACATATGCCGTGTTATCTTCATTTTAGATGACAAAAGGGTTTTGTGGCTCCAGGTGTTTTCTTTATATGTGAGAAACGGGTCCAAATGGCTCTTTGAGTGTTTAAGGTTGCTGACCCCTGACCTAGGAGATAAGAGGGTCAACTGAGGAGATAAGAGGGACACCCGAGGAGATAAGAGGGACACCCGAGGAGATAAGAGGGACACCCGAGGAGATAAGAGGGACACCCGAGGAGATAAGAGGGACACCCGAGGAGATAAGAGGGACACCCGAGGAGATAAGAGGGACACCCGAGGAGATAAGAGGGACACCCGAGGAGATAAGAGGGACACCCGAGGAGATAAGAGGGACACCCGAGGAGATAAGAGGGACACCCGAGGAGATAAGAGGGACACCCGAGGAGATAAGAGGGACACCCGAGGAGATAAGAGGGACAGCGGAGGAGATAAGAGGGACAGCGGAGGAGATAAGAGGGACAGCGGAGGAGATAAGAGGGACACCCGAGGAGATAAGAGGGACAACCGAGGAGATAAGAGGGTCAACCGAGGAGATAAGAGGGACAGCGGAGGAGATAAGAGGGACACACAGGGAGATAAGAGGGACACCCGGGGAGATAAGAGGGACACCCGGGGAGATAAGAGGGACAGAGTGCTTTGGTTCCAGATGAGGAGGCATGGTGCACTGACCAAGTGTAGTCATGTTGGACCTCTAACAGGTCCTCTTTACCCTGTTTTTGGTTTGTTTGTATATTATCTTCTCACTGCCCAGTTTCCCCATTCTCCTTTGTGTCCCGGTTGTATGTGTTTGCTGACACGTTGCTATGTTTCCAGTCCCATTTCTTGGCCCCCGGGGAGTTACACGGAAAGGTCTCCTCACAAATATGTATTCACACGTACCATGATGGCTTCAGGCTTCCTCTCCTGGACAGCGGCTTGTCTACAGATGTGCGGAGGGCTGGGAGCTGTCCTTGGGGGTTGTGGTGCTGAACAGGAAGGGCCATAATAAAACCGGCAGCTCATGTAATGGAGAGGAATTATACCGGCACACAACCAAACCATTCATCATCGTATGCTGCTCGAACAGTCACCTCACATCACAGGCATCACAATGGTTTATCATTATTACTAATATGTATCACAGTGTGATGTACATGTGAAATGCAGCTCCTGTGTCTAGAGCCATGGGGGCCAATGTACAGCCCAGCAGCAGCTTGGAGTCCTTTGTTGCCTGCAATGCCTCCCCTGGACTCCAGCTGTCAGAAGCGGGATTGGGATCAGTCTCTGATCATCTCCTGTATCATGTCTGCAGTCTCTGACCATCTCCTGTACTGTGTCTGCAATCTCTGACCATCTCCTGTATCACATCTGCGGTCTCTGACCATCTTCTGTATTATCTCTGCAGTCTCTTACCATCTCATGTACTATGTCTGCAGTCTCTGACCATCTCCTTTTAGAATGTTTGCAGTCTATGATCATCTCCTGTAGGATGTCTGTAGTCTCTGATCATCTGCTGTAGTATGTCCTCCTCCGGGAAGCACATGACCAATGGCTCGGGTGTGAATGGGGGTCACTTCAATGTCCTGTCTTCGGATGTCTTAGAATCAGTGAGATTTGCTATGATTCTCGCTCTGTACACATTGTACATGTAGCGCTCACCCCCGAAGGAGCCGCCGGTTGCCCGTTTCATCTCTAGTCTGTCAAGGGGATGTTCTTCTGCTGCCCACCCATTAGCACTAACTCCCCTTCTTCTGGTGCCCACAGACTGATGTCCACTCCAGTAGTAAAATGCTGAATAACGATTTATTGAACATCTTCACTGGGGAGAGAGGGTATGGGTGGGGGGATCCTAAGCTTCCAGGGGTAACCAACAAAAGCTCCAGACTCACCAGACCTGGTTGGCATATCAGTGTAGATCCACCTGGGAGACAGCGGACAGCAACTGATGTAACAGACAGACAGGAGGGATGCAGATCCTCAACACAGGAAAGACACCGACCATACTCCTGAAGTCCTCTTAGTTCCAGGGTACTTCAAGAGCCAGCATTGGTCCTGGTTCTCTTCCTCTTTCAGCATCACAGACCTCCTCCATGTTGGGAAACCTTTCCTTCACTCCAGCTTGTGCACACCCCCAGGACTCAGGCCTAGCCAGGGGGGGGCAGGCTGAACAGCACCCAGCCCTATTCCATGGCTGGTCCCGGCTAGTCTGAGCACATGGCAAATCCCTCCAGTATATGTACCCTATCCCAGCATGCACCACTGGCTGACAGAAACCCAGTGATTGGCTGCTGTACTGTACATACACTACAGTGCCTCTCATTGGCTGTGCCACAATATGACAGAGTCACACTCCGCTCAGGGGGGGGTACAGGCAATGCCAGACACCTGGAATTAACCAGATAACTGCCACTATAATTCCAGCCAGGCCGACTACAGCCCCGACTATCACTAAATGTCTAGAAGTCACATCACAGAAGGTGATGGGGGCTACAGGTGATTTTATCATGAAATAGGAATCCTGTCTCTGTGTGTGTGATTTATAGTTCATCTCTTATGATGAAACTACAGTATGAAGTATCTGAGCCCCTCAGAAGTCCATGTCGGGGTTCAGGTCACAGTGGTTGGACGGAGGTCATTCCCAGGCGGCAGCCGTATTTCCAGGAATGGATTGTCTTGGTGGTCGGTGTGAAGCCTCCATGACCCAGAACACTCAGACTGGGAATTAAAGTCTACAAGAGTCTCTACAAGCACGTCCGATACACCTCAGTACAATAACACAAGGTCATCTCCTCGAGTCGGATCTCCAGTGAGGTCAGAGGCCAATCTTCTTTATTCTGGAAGGAGAATTGAAGAAGTCCAGGCTAATGTCTGAGACCCCCGGATCAAACCTCTCTCCTAATCAAGTGCCGCAGATCTCGTGTCCCCGGACGATGATAATAGAAGACAAGAAACCAGCAAGAAATATCTAACGCCAGCTGAACTTGTCTTAAAGGGGCCCTGTCCTAATATATGAAATACACCGCACATAAATTACATAGCACAGAGCAGTGGTTATCAATTCACAAGGTATAGAGGGGACTCAAACGCAGCCCCTGATGTCTCCAAAGGGCCCCATATAATATGTGTTATGCTACAGAATGCTATCATAGATTGAAGAAATGGTCAGAGAGTGTTCTATGGGGGTGGCTGGAGATGGGGGTCACGCTGTAGGAGACGGTCAAGAGACTGGTTACATGAAACTGCTAGAGATTACTGCAAGCCCAAGGAGAAAGCCACACACTGCTGTCTGCCAAATTACAAACCCAAGGAGAAAGCCACACACCGCTGTCTGCCGAATTACAAACCCAAGGAGAAAGCCACACACTGCTGTATGCCGAATTACAAACCCAAGGAGAAAGCCACACACTGCTGTCTGCCAAATTACAAACCCAAGGAGAAAGCCACACACTGCTGTATGCCGAATTACAAACCCAAGGAGAAAGCCACACACTGCTGTCCACCAAATTACAAACCCCAGGAGAAAGCCGCACACTGCTGTCCACCAAATTACAAACCCCAGGAGAAAGCCACACACCGGGTGACACACCGCAGTGACGTCATTTCGTACGTGCGTGATGACGTCACACGCTGTACCGATGTTACCTGCCGGCAGCCATCTTGGTAAAGGACACCGGCAGATAGAGGAGGGGACATCACTTAGCGGGATAAGCTATGCCGCCGGGTCCCCTCCTCTCTCCAGCAACTGTCGGGCTCTCGTTCCTCGGACGTTTCAGAGGGTGGTGACACCAAAATGACTGTCAGTCATTTTGGTGTCACCCCTCCAATGGTGTCACTCGGGTGCGGGCCGCACCCCCCGCTCCTCCCTTGTGATGCCACTGCCGCACACCGCTGTCCACCAAATTACAAACCCAAGGAGTAAGCCGCACACCACTCTCCACTTTCAAAGTCATGTGCCCAGCCTCTCCTCCAATCACAGCATTTTCACTATAGTGTCATGGAGAGAGAACTCGGTGAGAAGCTGCCGACCACACGTCCCGGAATAGAACATAAAATACAGAGCGTGCTGTGGAGGAACACGCTGGCGCCCGGGGGTAGAACGGATAGCCACGTCTGCTCTCCATTTTGAATTGGCCACTTAATCTTCAGGAGTACAAACTCACTGAAGGACTGCTGTAAAACATTTGGAATAAGACCCCATTGTTATTTATTTAACTATATTAAACTAGTTACTTTGGTAGACCGCTCACTGCTGCTCGCTCTCTCTCTCTCTTTGTGCACGGTGACTGGTCTTGTCTCCGCCCCCCTCCGGCAGTTTCCTTTAGTGGGCGGGGCCTGCTGAGCCGCTCCCACAGCTCTTCTCTTGCAATTTTGAATTTTACATTTCAGAATTTTGAATAGCGTGGGACAGGATTAGAGCCTTCCTCCCTGTGTCCCCAGGGTTAGAGTCCCAGCCTCAGGGTTAGAGTCCCAGCCTGCTCACAGAGGGTTCCAGTATGGACTCAGGTGCCCCAGCAGTGTATTGGTAGACTGTATTCCACAGCTTAACACTCACAACACATTTGTCCTGCCCCAAACACTCCTCACAGACACAGACTGACTGGCTTCCTGTTCCTTTTTAACACAGCCTCTGGCTGGTGGGTTAACCCTTTCATTACCAGAACTGGCTGTAGTCAGGGATTGAGGCTCTGTCCCACCCAAAAATTTCCTTAAGCCTCCGGATTCCGGGACCCCATGTATATTTAACAACTCTGGGAAGACCGCCTAGCAGTTTCCCTTACCAGTCCGACCCGGAAACCCCTCACCTTGCTTGGTGAGAACCCCGAGTACAAGGTGACCTCAACTGGACCACCACCTAAACAAGGGAGGGATATACCGTCCATCCAGGACCCATTCCTGGCGTCCTGTAGACCCTTTACTGTACATACATTACAGTATCTTCTTCCATTGGCGGTCCCACAATATGGCAGAGTCACACTCCTCCTGGGGGCGGGGGGAGCGTCATGGGTGTACAGGCAATGGACACCTGGGATTAACCAGATAATTGCCACTATAAATCCAGACAGGCCGACTATTCCTAAATGTCTAGTAGTCACATCACAGAAGGTGGAGGGGGGGCCTACAATTATTATACAGGATGTATATAGTGCCAACAATTTGCTCAGCACTGTACAAAATGCAGGAGACAGTACAGTTACAATACAATTTCAGAACAATAGGGTTGGGAGGGCCCTGCTCGTGAGAGCTTACAATCTAGTAGGAGGTGGAAAGTGATACAAGAGGTAATGATTGTTTAGATTGAGTAATTGGAAGAAGTAAAAGGCAGTTATTATGTTGAGATGAGATCGGCTTACCTGAAGAGATGGGTTTTTAAGGATTGCCTAAAATGTATTTATTGAAATTAACTGTAAATGTTAAAATTAAATATAGTTATTAAAGGAGAACTATGGGGTGAGGGCTTTTCCTCATAGTTCTCCTAAGGGTAACGGGAGGACACAAACTAGCATCCTCCCGTCACCCTAGGCTCAGTATATAGGGAGCTGCTGCTCGCGGTATACTGAGACGCCGCAGCTGGAGCGGATCCCGACATTGATGTCGAGATCCGCCCAGCTGCGTGAATGACAGCTGGCTCCGCCTATCTAGAGGCAGAGCCAGCTGTACCCGCCCCCTCCCCCGTCCGTTCCGCCAGTCAGCGCTGGAGGATCGGAGCAGAGAGCCGTGACAGGATCGAGAGGTGAGTGAACGCCGGTATGTGTTCTCTCACCTCCCGATCTACTGAGCCGACCCGTGGCAGTCTCATTGTCACAGGTCGGCTAGAACTATGAGGTGAGTAAAAAAGCACTCACCTCATAGTTCTCCTTTAAGTGTGAAATAATTAATAGTGAATTTTTCATTATAAGGTGTAATTAATAAACATTGAGTGTAATTAGTGAGTGAACTTAAGTGAAATATATACAATGGATCCGATGTAATATTAATGTTCAGCCACCTAGCCTGCACTAGAAATATAAATTGTATTTAAATGTCATATTCATTTGTCATGTAATATTAATATGAATGGCATGTTGTTGTTCAGCCATCTATTCTCCACCAGCAGTATTAACTATAATTAACAAATTAAATGTAATCATTAAAATGAACTGTAATTATTAACAGTGAACCCGAGTAAATTACTATGTATCCGATGTAATTAATTACCGTATTTTTCACTCCATAAGACGCACCCCCCCCCCCTCTCTGCATCCTATGGAGCGAATCCCTATCGCCCGACGCCCGGGACATGCAGTTTCGGGCGCCGGGCGTGAAGTTTTTATTGTACATTTAGCCCGGCTCCAGACAAGCAGAGCTGAATGTACAGTGGGAGCCGCTACTCGTTTAATACAAGGGATCTAATCAGATCACTTGTGTCAAATCGAGCAGCGGCGGCAATCGTGTACGGTGCCCCCTCTCCGTGGTTTTCGGGGTCCCTCGCTCCTCTGTGGGACCCGTAACCACGGCATAGGAGCTCACCATAGAGCCCGTAGAGCAGACGAAGAACGTCCGCCTTGTAATCACAGCACTACCTGTCTCAGCTGTCAGTAACTACGGCTGCCACAGAACCCTCCCTGCGTGTGGTCAGGTGCGCCTTATGGAGCGCAAAATACGGTATATAATTGTTCTGCCATCTACCCTGCACTATAAATATTAACTATAATTATATTCAATGTAATATTAATTTGTAATGTATGATTAATATTAATGTAATGTCATTTAAAATAAGATTCAATATTAACTATAATGATATTAAATGAAATTTAATTATTAAAATGAACTGTAATGACTAAGTGTAATTATTAATTAATAAGTAATTGTTTGTTATTGGTTGTAGTTATTAAGTGAAATATTGTGCTTCCTATGTGATATTATTGTTCGGCTATCTATCCTGCATCCTATGCTAGAAAATATTAACTATAATTAACAGATTAAGTGTAAGGATGAAAATTAATTGTAACTATTAAGTGTAGTTATTCATTCATAATGAACTATTCATTATTAAGTGTAACAGCAATTATTAAAATTAACTGTAAATGTTAAAATTAACTAGATATTAACTGTGATTATTAATTAATCCTGCTCAACCTGACCTCTGAACCTTGTAGCAGTAAATAGTAAGTGAACATAGAAACACTATGGATCCTATGTGATATTATTCAGCTGTCTATCCTGCACTACAAAAATTAAAGGAGAACTATGGGGTTAGCTTTTCTCCATAATTCTCCTAAGGGACACGGGAGAACACAAACTAGCGTCTTCCCGTCACCCAAAGCTCAGTATACCGCGAGCTACAGCTCACTATATACTGAGACGCCGCAGCCAGGACGGATTCCCACATTACTGTCGGGATCCGCCCAGCTGCGAGATTGACAGCTGGCTCTGCCTATCTAGAGGCAGAGCCAGCTGTACCCGACCCCTCCCCCGCCCGTTCCGCCAGTCAGCGCTGGAGGATCGGAGAGGGGAAACCCTGCAAGGAGCCGTGAGTGACAGTCACTGTTCTCTGCAGGGGCAGGATCGAGAAGTGAGCGAGCGACGGTATGTGTTCCCTCACTTCCCGATCTATTGAGCAGACCTGTGACAGTCTCATTGTCACAGGTCGGCTCGAACTATGAGGATGAGTGAAAGTTCTCCTTTAAGTATTATTAAATTAAATGCCATTATTGAAATGAATTGTAATGATCAAGTATAATGATTTAGTAATGAATTGTTCATTATTCGTTGTAATTATTAAGTGAAATATTATGCATCGTATGTAATACTGTCCGGCCGTCTATCCTGCACTGGGAGCGGATTGTTGGCTGTAGGTAACACGCAGACCTGTATAAATCCCTCCATGTAGAAATGTCAGGTTTTTGTCCCTGTGAAGTTGGACGCGCGGGAAGGGGACGCCTGATTGGAGGAGCTCGCTGTTTTTCGACTCTTACATAACGTAAAACAAATTGGTGCCATAAAAAATTGGAGCGTGAATACTGTGAGGTGTCAGAGGCGGCGAGACGGACGCGCTGCCTCTCTTGTCATCACATATTATAGTCATCAGCCTGAACCGGAGAGAGAGCGGTCTATCACACTTCATGGCGGATCTGTCCTTCTAGAGGAAAACGTGAGTTCTTCTCAACCGCTCTACGCCGCCAAGCGTAAATTGGAGGTGTAGTGTGGCGGACCGTTGCCCATAGCCGTGAATGAGCGTAGACGGCTGTACACGGATATACACCTCTGCTTGAATAAACCGGACATGCATGTGAGCGTACAACAATGGGCGCAGCTGACCTGCATTGGGGGACATATGTATGAGGCCTTACACCTGCAGGAGGACTTGCTTACCTTCAGGGCCGGATTTACTCTCTCTGCTGCCCCAAGGCCAGGTTCCTCAATGCGCACCCCTACCAACTCCCTGACCATGGAGAATGGCAGACCTGCAGGCTGCATACAAGTGATTATATCATCCGGATCACTTGTACAAAACAATTGGCGGCTTCCCCGCTGTAATTTAGCTCTGCTTGCCCAAAGCGGGGCTAAATGTAGAAAACAACAACCCGCCCGGGGACCAGAACTGCATCACCCGGGCATCGGGAGATAGGAATTTCACACCCCTGCTGCACCTCTACTCCCTGCTGCCCTAAGGCCTTGGTTGGCCTTGTGGGAAATCTGGCCCTGTTTACCTTGTCCATGTCTGATTGTCTTCGGCAGTCCTCTGCTTTTCTCTGTTAACCTACCCTAACCCTACGCCCCCAGCACTCCTTACTTACCAGCATACTAGTCCCGGTCCATGGGTCACTGTCACCCACGCCCATGGGCCACACTTGACACACCCACTTTTCAGGCATCCCCGCCTCTAAATATGCAAATACTGGCCTTCTCAGGAATTGAAATATGGGTGACGCTGTGATCCCTGGACACCGCCCGGGGCACAGCATAATCAGAACAGAGGACCAAGAGGTGGAAATCCAGGACAGGGGGCATCTGTACATGTTAATGCACCTCTATGGATCTCTAAAGTGTACATCCGGCTTACAGAGGTTTTAAACTTTCCGCACACAAGTTTGACTGGAAATCCACATTAACAGTTGTTGTGAGAGTCAGCAGACTTATAGATGCGAATTGTGAGAAGGAGCAGAAAAGCACACTCATTGGGGCTGAATTATAAATCTTACACCCAATATATAGCTGGGCAAATGCCATTTCCACTGCACTGCCACCACTAGATGGTGATGAAGAGCTCCTATGCCCATGGGAAATTCATATGTTCCTAAGCGCCATCTTGTAGCATGGGAAATTCGTATGGACTCAGTGCCATCTTGTGTCATGGGAAATTCATATGTTCCTAAGCGCCATCTTGTAGCATGGGAAATTCATATGCTCCTCAGTGCCATCTTGTGTCATGGGAAATTCGTATGCACTCAGTGCCATCTTGTGTCATGGGAAATTCCTATGCTCCTCAGCGCCATCTTGTGTCATGGGACATTCCTATGCTCCTCAGAGCCATCTTGTGTCATGGGAAATTCCTATGCGCCTCAGCGCCATCTTGTGTCATGGGACATTCCTATGCTCCTCAGCGCCATCTTGTGTCATGGGACATTCCTATGCTCCTCAGCGCCATCTTGTGGCATGGGAAATTCCTATGCTCCTCAGCGCCATCTTGTGTCATGGGACATTCCTATGCTCCTCAGCGCCATCTTGTGGCATGGAAAATTCGTATGCACTCAGTGTCATCTTGTGGCATGGGAAATTCCTATGCTCTCAGTGTCATCTTGTGTCATAGAAAATTCCTATGCTCTCAGTGTCATCTTGTGGCATGGGAAATTCCTATGCTCTCAGTGTCATCTTGTGGCATGGGAAATTCCTATGCTCCTCAGTGCCATCTTGTGTCATAGAAAATTCCTATGCTCTCAGTGTCATCTTGTGGCATGGGAAATTCCTATGCTCCTCAGTGCCATCTTGTGTCATGGAAAATTCGTATGCACTCAGTGCCATCTTGTGTCATGGAAAATTCCTATGCACTCAGCGCCATCTTGTGTCATGGGACATTCCTATGCTCCTCAGCGCCATCTTGTGTCATGGGAAATTCCTATGCTCCTCAGCGCCATCTTGTGTCATGGGACATTCCTATGCTCCTCAGTGCCATCTTGTGTCATGGAAAATTCGTATGCACTCAGTGCCATCTTGTGGCATGGGAAATTCCTATGCTCCTCAGCGCCATCTTGTGGCATGGGAAATTCATATGCTCCTCAGTGCCATCTTGTGGCATGGGAAATTCCTATGCTCCTCAGCGCCATCTTGTGTCATGGGACATTCCTATGCTCCTCAGCGCCATCTTGTGGCATGGAAAATTCGTATGCACTCAGTGTCATCTTGTGGCATGGGAAATTCCTATGCTCTCAGTGTCATCTTGTGTCATAGAAAATTCCTATGCTCTCAGTGTCATCTTGTGGCATGGGAAATTCCTATGCTCTCAGTGTCATCTTGTGGCATGGGAAATTCCTATGCTCCTCAGTGCCATCTTGTGTCATAGAAAATTCCTATGCTCTCAGTGTCATCTTGTGGCATGGGAAATTCCTATGCTCCTCAGTGCCATCTTGTGTCATGGAAAATTCGTATGCACTCAGTGCCATCTTGTGTCATGGAAAATTCCTATGCACTCAGCGCCATCTTGTGTCATGGGACATTCCTATGCTCTCAGTGTCATCTTGTGGCATTGGACATTCCTATGCTCCTCAGCGCCATCTTGTGTCATGGGACATTCCTATGCTCCTCAGCGCCATCTTGTGTCATGGGACATTCCTATGCTCCTCAGCGCCATCTTGTGGCATGGGAAATTCCTATGCTCCTCAGAGCCATCTTGTGGCATTGGAAATTTCTATGCTCCTCAGCGCCATCTTGTGGCATGGGACATTCCTATGCTCCTCAGCGCCATCTTGTGTCATGGGACATTCCTATGCTCCTCAGCGCCATCTTGTGTCAGTAGTGCCATGCGAAAGGCATTCACCCAGCTATATGCAGGAAGCAGAACCTGCAAACGTAATAAACAATAATGGCTATCCCATGTATAAGTATCATTACAAAATTGTGCAGAACAGAGAAAAGGTTCTTTTTTTTTATATGAACATGCAATGATAAGACCAATTACATCACGCTGGTCTCTTTTACACGGTCTATCTGAAAAAAAACCTAATTGAATGAAGTCCACTTTCCCTGTATGCAGTCTCTGTGCCTGGAGTCAGATAATTCTCCGGAGGACAGCGCTGAGTTATGACAGGTGTATTATTCATACCCCGAGACTCCAATCTAATTGTACTCCTCACTGAGCGCTCTGTCCCGATGTTGTATTGTTCATTGAACGGTAAAGTTCATCGTTCACATCCCCGTACTGCGGAGAACTAATGAGGAGAGAATTGATTTCACTGGAGATAGGAAAGGGAGAGACAATGCGGGAAAGGCTTCTGCAATCCCTGATACAGATGCAGGTTATAAACCCAATCACTATTGTCTTCTTTTATATGTGCTCCTTGCAGGGGCGTAACTAGAAATCACAGGGCCCCATAGCAAAATGTTGTATGGGGCCCCCGTGATTGCTAGTTATGCCACTTGCAGAGCCCACCTAAGATCCCAAACAGCCCACCTGAGAGTGACCCTGCAGAGCCCGCCATAGACTCTCTGCAGGGTCTCAGATGGGCTGCACACCTCTTACCTGTCAGCGATGTCCGCCTCCGTGGTCCCCGGGCCCCGCCTCCTCTTCTGCCCCCGGGCCCCGCCTCCTCTTCTATCGACGGGCCCCGCCTGCTCTTAGGTCGCTGGCCGGTGATGTAAGAGGAGGCGGGGTTGCTCTTAGGCGAGCCCCGCCTCTTTCTTCACTACGAACGCCGGCCCCTTCTTTGCCGCAGCTGTTGGCTGTCACTGACACAGTAATCTGCACAGCCGCTGCTGAGCTGTGTCAGTGACAGCCAGCACCCTTACATGCCATAGCGACCCAGGCGGCACACACGGCATCAGAGGGATGCCCTGACCGAGCCCCCCTGTGCCTGGGCCCCATAGCGGCAGATAATGAAACAATATATTTCTTTACCTTTTAGATAACTCGGTGCAGCCGGAGCCTTGGCAAGCTTCTTTCTCAATATGTAAGTGACAGGAAACTCTGTCTGTCCCTATAGAAGGGCCAGGGACACTCTGAGCTTTCCCCCATTAACATACAATGCTTATAGATAGTCTTATCTCTATAGGTTGAACTGGTTGGGCTTTTTTCAACCTGACTAACTTGTAACAATGTAACCCTTTGGAGGTGTCCAAATCTAGTTTACAACTGATAATGAGATTGTTATTATTGTTGTTATTATTATTATTATACAGGATTTATAGAGCGCCAACAGTTTGCAGAGCGCTTTACAATATAAGGAAGACATTACAATCACAATAAACTTCAAGACAAGATGGTAAGGAGGGCCCTGCCCCTGAGGGCTTACAATCTAAAAGGGAGGGGCCAGTGATACATGAGGTCGCTGTGTGGGGATGAATTGTTTGAGAACGTGATGGTTGAGAGGTTAGGTTGAGGTGGGATAGGCTTAAGTCTTAAGGGATCGCCTAAAGGTAGTCAGGTGCTCAGAGTGGGAGATAGACGGACAGGTTTGGGTAAGGAGTTCCAGAGGATGGGAGAGACTCTAGAGAATGTACTGGAGGTGAACATGGGAGGAGTTGACGAGGGACCTGGAAATGAGGGATTGGCAGAGGGGGGATGCAGACACTGATCGGTTGGTTAGGTGGATAAGTCTAGCAGCGGCATTCATGATAGACTGAAGGGGGAATAACCTGTGTAAAGATTGGCCAATGACGGGAGATAACAAGTGAGTGGAGGAGAAGCTTTGTGGTTTCATTGGTTAGGAAGGGGCATATTTTGGAGATGTTAGGAAGGTGAAGGCCCCTCCCACCCGGGCATTCCAGAGCAAAGCTTAGTACAGAGAACAACTTTACTTTGAAAATAGAGCTTGTATTGTGCAGGGAGCCATTCAAAAGCTGTGCTACGAGAATGGCCCGTGTAACAAATACAAAGCAGGTGTTGTCCCAATATGGATGCAGAAGTGGAAATACACTTTAAGGACCCTTTTTGGTCAAACATGATTTATTTGGCAGCGTAGGGAGTATGTTATGTAAATCCTGTTTATCAGAGACACCCCCCTTCGTCCATTTGCACATCCAGCAGAAAATGCCACATTCCGCAAGCTGCCACCCTGTCATTTGTTTCGCAGTTTACATGGAGAAGTGTCTGCGGTCCCCGGTGCCGTGAATAGGAAATGTCAGCAGCGGCGGTGGGAACGGCAGTGCAGGGAATGTATAATAAGTGCTTTCTCCTTCCTCTCCGGTGTACAGGAGCCGTGCCATGTGTGGGGGCATGGGGGGGTTTCACTTCCTGTATTTCTCTATCAGGCTTTCGCCTTCATTAGCTGGAGGTTTAGAAGATACTGCCGGGGAAACGTTATAATAATGACAGGTCTGAGCAAGCTAAGGCATGCCTGCCACGGCGGGCTCACAAAGCCATTTTCAATGGCTTCCCGGAAGAACGCTAGTCACTTCTACAAAATGATTTGATATTTCTCATTGAACGATACTGTAACTGTAGTAAATATTATCTAATCTGCAGTGTAGCAAGTGCACCAGACAAATATTAAAGAGGAACTTCACCCCTAACTGCGTAATACTAAATTCCATCTCTCTAGTAATTGTCCCAGTATTCTAATAAACAAAACATAATTAGTAGTCCATGGAGTCCAGCCAGTGGCGTAACAATCACCATAGCTACCCAGGCGGCCGCTATGGGGCCCGAGGCACAGTGGGGCCCGGCCAGATGGCGTGCGGGGCCGCCTGGGTCGCTACGAGATCCTCTGCTGGTGGCTTTCACTGGCGGCGGGAGATGAACACGCTGCTGTTAAGATCACTGACAGTAATCTGTGCAGCAGCGCGTTCCCCTACACAGAGTCAATGAGAGCCAGCAGCAGGCGGTGGAGGAGGAAGCGGGGCCCGTGGTCGGCAGCAGGGGAGGAGGCGGGGCCCGGTGACGAAGAAGGAGGCGGGCCCGGCGAAGGAGGAGGTGGCTTTATTATCACTAGATTGATCCCCAGCAGGAGGAAGGAGGTCCTGATCCCTCTATATAGATCCTTATTATCACTAGATTGATCCCCAGAAGGAGGAAGGAGGTCCTGATCCCTCTATATAGATCTATCACTAGAGGGGTCCCCAGCAGGAGGAAGGAGATCCTGATTCCTCTTTATAGATCTTTATTATCACTAGATTGATCCCCAGCAGGAGGAAGGAGGTCCTGGTTCCTCTATATAGATCTATCACTAGAGGGGTCCCCAGCAGGAGGAAGGAGGTCCTGATTCCTCTAGATAGATCTTTATTATCACTAGAAGGATCTCCAGCAGGAGGAAGGAGGTCCTGATGCCTCTATATATATCTATCTATCACTAGAGGGATCACCAGCAGGAGGAAGGAGGTCCTGATTCCTCTATATAGATCTTTATTATTACTAGAGGGGTCCCCAGCAGGAGGAAGGAGGTCCTGGTTCCTCTATATAGATCTTTAGTTATCACTAGAAGGATCTCCAGCAGGAGGAAGGAGGTGCTGATTCCTCTATATAGATCTTTATTATCACTAGAGGGATCACCAGCAGGAGGAAGGAGGTCCTAAATCCTCTATATATATATGTGAGTTCCTGAGTCTGCACACCTGCTGTGCCCATTACTCCCCACACCACAGCTGACTAGGCGGGTTTCCCATGTCCCTTCCAGGGTCGGAGGAGCTCAGGCTTCGGTCTGTACCTGAGCAGCTCATCCATAGTACTCAGTGCAGCTCGGTATCACAGACTCAGCGCTAGTGAGGGCTTTGTCCATAGGGGTGCATTAGTGGAA
>NW_017308412.1:0-422 GCF_000935625.1 Nanorana parkeri | reverse complement strand
TGCTATGGGGCCCTGTGATTTCTAGTTACGCCCCTGAATCCAGCGTTGTTTTCCTTGCAAGTTCTCCTTGTGATGCTCTTCTCCCGCTCCACCATCTTGTTTGGGTACACGGCTCTTGTTTCCTGATGTTCACGAAACCCCATGCATGTGAAGACATGCCGCAATACTCTGCCATGACCAAAATCGCCTCTCAGTGAAATATTGCCTCCTGGGATGTGTGACATGGACAACCCAGGAGGGAACCAGTGGCCTATCCCTATGTCACCCCCACGTAGACTAGGAATCTGGAAGTGGTGGGCTGCACCACTTTAGGCATCATTCACATGGATGTGCACAGGGAGGAGGTCCTGATTCCTCTATATAGGTCTTTAGTTATCACTGGAGGGATCCCGAGCAGGAGGAAGGAGGTCCTGATCCCTCTA
>NW_017308411.1:184970-204192 GCF_000935625.1 Nanorana parkeri | reverse complement strand
CATTCTTCTCACTGACCCCCAATGTAAGGAGCATTCTTTCCCCTAACCCCCAATGTAAGGAGCATTCTTCGCAATGACCTCCAATGTGAGGAGCATTCTTCCCACTGACCCCCAATGTAAGGAACATTCTTCCCCCTTTCCAATGTAAGGCACATTCTTCCCTCTGACCCCCAATGTAAGGAGCATTCTTCCCAAGTGAGGATCACAATGTACCCCAATCTGTAGATATAGGCATTATAAGTAGGGGTCCCCAGACACTGGAACGTTATATTAGGGTCCCTCCGCAGGCTGAGTAAAGCTCCCCTATACAAGGCTTCTCCTGAAGGACTCACAAAGCAGACAGAAGAACTTCTCCTACCTATGGTGGTGATCACAGTGATGGCAAAGTAGAAGGAGCCGGCGAAAGTCCATTGCACCCCAGCCTTGTGGGGTTTGAGTTTTAGGACCACCCATTCCAGCTCCCTGTAGTTGTCCTCGGTCAGGTTATATTTGCCCCGCAGCTCGTTCCTCTTGTCCTCCAGCTTCTTCTTCTCAGTGGTCTCCTCATCGGACTCCAGCACATCAAAGACAGCGGCTCCCACCAGCAGGTAGGTGAAGGTGCAGATGATGAGGGCTAAGGTCCGGACGTTTTGCCTCTTCATGGTGCCGGTGCGGGGCTCTCAGGGGTCTGCTGTCCAGCGGAGCTCCTCCAGGTCATGGCTGCGGAGCCCGTCCGTACAGGTCCCGAGTGCTGGCAGCGGAGGGTTCTCTATGGGAGCTGTCCCTTCAGCACCACCCTCCAGAGGCTCAGTGACAGGCAGCAGCGGCCATATAAGGCTCTGTGCTGGGAAAGGGGGAGGGCAGGCGGCAGAGAACACATGGACTCTGATCCATCCACCCGACTGTGTGCTCATCAATGGGACCTGAAGACCAGGACCGAGGATCGGTGTGAACCCGAGGAGCCGCTCTTCTAGGAAGGAGCCAATGCCCGGACCAGGCAGAGGAGGTCAGCAGAGACCAGGGACCCCGCGCTGTCCTGAAGTGGCGGCGGCTGAATGTCGGGACTGTGCTACATGACCCGCAGTGCAGGCACCGCGGGAGGACAATGCGGAGGCATGGAGGGGGGACCGAGAGGACACAAGTCCCTATCAGGACTGAGATGCTGTGCTGGCTGGGAGCTGCAGGAGGTCACAGAGCTGTCTCTGCTTCAAAGAGGTGAGAGAGCAGTCTCTGGCAGTCTCTTCTTGAAGGAGGTGAGGGAGCAGTCTCTTTTTGGGGGTGACAGAGCAGTCTCTTTTTGGGGGTGACAGCTGTCTCTAGCAGTCCCTAGTTCAAGGAGGGTCACAGAGCAGACAGGGCTGCCTCTTGCTACTTCTTCTTAACAGAGGTGACAGAGCTGTCTCTGACCGTCTCCTCTAGTGACTGATTTGTCTCTGACCGTCTCCTCTAGTGACTGAGCTGTCTCTGACAGTCTCCTCTAGGGACAGACTTGTCTCTGACCGTCTCCTCTAGTGACTGAGCTGTCTCTGACAGTCTCCTCTAGGGACAGACTTGTCTCTGACCGTCTCCTCTAGTGACTGAGCTGTCTCTGACAGTCTCCTCTAGGGACAGACTTGTCTCTGACCGTCTCCTCTAGTGACTGAGCTGTCTCTGACAGTCTCCTCTAGGGACAGACTTGTCTCTGACCGTCTCCTCTAGTGACTGAGCTGTCTCTGACAGTCTCCTCTAGGGACAGACTTGTCTCTGACCGTCTCCTCTAGTGACTGAGCTGTCTCTGACAGTCTCCTCTAGGGACAGACTTGTCTCTGACCGTCTCCTCTAGTGACTGAGCTGTCTCTGACAGTCTCCTCTAGGGACAGACTTGTCTCTGACCGTCTCCTCTAGTGACTGAGCTGTCTCTGACAGTCTCCTCTAGGGACAGACTTGTCTCTGACCGTCTCCTCTAGTGACTGAGCTGTCTCTGACAGTCTCCTCTAGGGACAGACTTGTCTCTGACCGTCTCCTCTAGTGACTGAGCTGTCTCTGACAGTCTCCTCTAGGGACAGACTTGTCTCTGACCGTCTCCTCTAGTGACTGAGCTGTCTCTGACAGTCTCCTCTAGGGACAGACTTGTCTCTGACCGTCTCCTCTAGTGACTGAGCTGTCTCTGACAGTCTCCTCTAGGGACAGACTTGTCTCTGACCGTCTCCTCTAGTGACTGAGCTGTCTCTGACAGTCTCCTCTAGGGACAGACTTGTCTCTGACCGTCTCCTCTAGTGACTGAGCTGTCTCTGACAGTCTCCTCTAGGGACAGACTTGTCTCTGACCGTCTCCTCTAGTGACTGAGCTGTCTCTGACAGTCTCCTCTAGGGACAGACTTGTCTCTGACCGTCTCCTCTAGTGACTGAGCTGTCTCTGACAGTCTCCTCTAGGGACAGACTTGTCTCTGACCGTCTCCTCTAGTGACTGAGCTGTCTCTGACAGTCTCCTCTAGGGACAGACTTGTCTCTGACCGTCTCCTCTAGTGACTGAGCTGTCTCTGACAGTCTCCTCTAGGGACAGACTTGTCTCTGACCGTCTCCTCTAGTGACTGAGCTGTCTCTGACAGTCTCCTCTAGGGACAGACTTGTCTCTGACCGTCTCCTCTAGTGACTGAGCTGTCTCTGACAGTCTCCTCTAGGGACAGACTTGTCTCTGACCGTCTCCTCTAGTGACTGAGCTGTCTCTGACAGTCTCCTCTAGGGACAGACTTGTCTCTGACCGTCTCCTCTAGTGACTGAGCTGTCTCTGACAGTCTCCTCTAGGGACAGACTTGTCTCTGACCGTCTCCTCTAGTGACTGAGCTGTCTCTGACAGTCTCCTCTAGGGACAGACTTGTCTCTGACAGTCCCCTCTAGTGACAGACTTGTCTCTGACAGTCTCCTCTAGTGACTGAGCTGTCTCTGACAGTCTCCTCTAGGGACTGAGCTGTCTTCTGCTGCCTTTTCTGATCCTTTCTTGCGGGAAGGTAATAGATACCCTTTGATGTATTCCTGATGGATCTGCTCCTTGCGAGGGGGGGGGGGCAGAGCTGTCTCTTTTAGTCTTTCGTCAAAGAAAAAGTTTCAGAACAGTCTCTTGCAGGGGGCAGACAGGGCTGTGCTCTTTTCCATGCCTATGACAGTCTCTTGTAGGCAAATAGCAGTCTCTTGTCAGAAGAAGTTTTCTCTTGCACTTTCATGGCAGTTAGGTAGCAGAGCCGTCTCCTGCAGTCTTGTGAGCAGGTGGAGCTCTCCTTTAGCATCTCATCACAGGAGAGAGACCGAACTGTCTCTTGTCATTTCTTCTTGCTGGGAAGTAACAGATCTCACTCCCGAAGGGTTGTATGAAGGAGGCAGGACTGGCTGGATTAGAAGGCAGGCAGTGCTTCCTGTTGCAGTCTGTTGTCAGAGGAGAGGGTGTCGGGGCTGTCTCTTGTAGTCTAAGAGGACCAGTCTCTTTTGGCAGGAGGTGACTGCCGTGTCCCTTCTATACTCCTTCTAAGGAGGTGATAGAGCAGTCTCTCGCAGTCTCTTACAGCAGGAACATGGGAGAGCTGTCTCTTGTAGGAAAACCATAGAGCTGTCTCTTGTAGTGAAATCATAGAGCTGTCTCTTGTAGTGAAATCATAGAGCTGTCTCTTGTAGGGAAACCATAGAGCTGTCTCTTGTAGGAAAATCATAGAGCTGTCTCTTGTAGGAACACCATAGAGCTGTCTCTTGTAGGCAAACCATAGAGCTGTCTCTTGTAGGAAAATCATAGAGCTGTCTCTTACACTCTCCTTAGATAACATTGTTTTAGAGATGGTTTCGAGGAAAGTAACAGAAGTTTCCTATCGGAGTAAAGTGCCAGAGCAGTCTCTTCCAGTCTCTTACTGCAGAAAGGTAACATAGCTCTCTCTTGCAGTCTCTAATAGCATTGACGTAATAGAGCTTTCTCTTGCACTCCTTTATTGCAGCGAGGCGATATATACCCCTCTCTTGCAGTCTCTTATGGCAGGAAAGTATCACATCTGTCTTTTGTAGACTGTTATTTCAGGAGGGAAGCACAGCTATCTCTTGCAGTCTCTAATTGCAGTGACGTCATTGATCTGTCTCTTGCAGTCTCTATTGGCAGGTAAGCAACAGAGCCGTCCCTTGCAGTCTCTTATTAGGGAAACACAGCCATCTCTGGCAGTCTCTTTTTGCAGGGAAGCAACGTGTCTATCTCCTGCAGTCTGGTATTGCAGTGAAGTAACATAGCTGTCACTTGCAGTCTCTTATTGCAGTCAAGCTGTCTCTTGCAGTGAAGTCATAGAGCCATCTCTCTATTTGAAGAGGAGGAATACATCTGAGTCTCGCAGTCTCTTATTGCAGTGAAGTAGTGGAGCAGTCTCTTATTGCAGTGAAGTAGTGGAGCAGTCTCTTATTGCAGTGAAGTAGTGGAGCAGTCTCTTATTGCAGTGAAGTAGTGGAGCAGTCTCTATTTGCAGGAAGAAGACAGAGCTGTCTCTTGGAGGAAGGGGAGCTGTGTCTTGATTGAGTGTCTCTATGGGCAGGGAGGTTAGGAAGTAAGGTATGGATACAGTGCTATGGAAAATAGAAGGGGGGGGGGCATAGGGAAGAGGGGGATGGTGGGGATGGAGCTGACAGTTCTCGAACGCTCAGATATTGCCAGTGACCCGCAGACACGCACACACTGGACTGCTGCATTGTCCTTCCAGGGATGTCACAGCTGGTGGAGATGTCATCTCATGCCCTCCTATCATACAGCTGAGCTGACAGGGGGGGGGTGGCATCTCCATCTACACTGATGAACTACCGCTCCCAGCATGCCTATAAGAGCAGGCTCTGATCCAGGACAGCCAGGAAGAGAACTAGCCCTTTAATTCAAGCCGTGCATGCTGGGACTTGTAGTCTACAGACAAGAAGACATCGATAGGCCTGCAACGTAAGGTAGCAGCAAGAAAAGTGCAAAAGCCATAACGATCAATCATTGTTCAACTCCCAACTGATTGATCTTATTGGTTGCAAGTGATTGATCTTATAGGTTGCAAGTGATTGATCTTATTGGTTGCAAGTGATTGATCTTATAGGTTGCAAGTGATTGATCTTATTGGTTGCAAGTGATTGATCTTATTGGTTACAACTGGTTGATCGTTTTGGTTGCAACTGATTGATCTTACTGGTTGCAACTGATTGATCTTATTGGTTGAAAGTGATTGATCTTATTGGTTGCAAGTGATTGATTGTATTGGTTGCAATTGATTGATCCTATTGGTTGAAAGTGATTGATCTTATTGGTTGCAACTGATTGATCTTATTGGTTGAAAGTATTGGTTGCAACTGGTTGATCGTATTGGTTGCAACTGATTGATCTTATTGGTTGAAAGTGATTGATCTTATTGGTTGCAAGTGATTGATCTTATTGGTTGCAAGTGATTGATCTTATTGGTTACAACTGGTTGATCGTATTGGTTGCAACTGATTGATCTTATTGGTTGCAACTGATTGATCTTATTGGTTGAAAGTGATTGATCTTATTGGTTGCAAGTGATTGATCTTACTGGTTGCAACTGATTGATCTTATTGGTTGAAAGTGATTGATTGTATTGGTTGCAATTGATTGATCCTATTGGTTGCAAGTGATTGATCTTATTGGTTGCAACTGATTGATCTTATTGATTGCAAGTGATTGATCTTATAGGTTGCAACTGATTGATCTTATTGGTTGCAACTGATTGATCTTATTGGTTGCTAAAGGTTCCCATATGTCACATGTAACAATGGTGCTTCTTTCTGCTGACTCATCAATAAAAGCTGATTTCTTCTGATGCAATCTCATAGTCAGCCCCACCCCTTTAGACTAGTTGCCTGGCTGGCCAGCTTGGCCGGCATGTAACTAATAACGAGGTCATGTGACATAAATAACAAGGAATCCGTATGTTGGATAGAATTGTTTCCGGTGGAGATCTCTGACAATACAATATACAATGTTTCTTCTCTCTAGTTTCCTGTAATGGGGGAGCTGTCACTATGAAGCTGTTGGCGGCATTCACTGGTCTTCGGCAGTTGCTGGAAGCTTGTTGAACGCCTGCTAATAGCTTGTTTGAGGGCCGGAGCACACCTAGGCGACATCCCACGATTCCAGGAGTCAGGAGTCGCCCAGGTGTGCACCGATCGCGCTGTTGGTGCCATTATTTTCCAATCGCGCGGTTTCCCACCGTGATTCCGCCCGTGGTTCTGAACACGAGTACAAGTACCTTTTTTCTGCGATACCCGACGCGCGGCCGTTTTAGCAGTGTCGTGTTTAGAAGCACGGGTGGGAAACCGCACGACTGGGGTGCCATTGGAAAAGAATGTCACCCACAGCGCGATCGGTGCACAACTATACGACTCCTGACCGTGCGGCAATCCGCGCGGAATCGTGGGATGTCGCCTAGTTGTGCACCGGCCCTCAAACAAACTATTAGCAGGTGTTCAACAAGCTTCCAGCAACTGCCGAAGACCAGTGAATGCCGCCAACAGCCTAGTGGGGTGTCGCCTAGGTGTGCGCCGGCCCTCAAGCGACAGTTATCACTTCTTTTTTTTAAACATCCTAAAACTGGAACTGACATTTTTTTTAATGGCTTTAAAGGAGAACTATGAGGTGAATGGTTTTCACTCCTCCTCATAGTTCTAGCCGATGTGTGACAATGAGACTGTCACAGGTCGGCTCAGTAGATCGGGAGGTGAGCGAACACATACCGTCGCTCGCTCACTTCTCGATCTATCCCTGCAGAGAGCCGTGACTGTCACTCACGGCTCCCTGCAGGGATTCATCCCCTGGCCTATCCTCCAGCGCTGACTGGCGGAACGGACGGGGGAGGGGGCGGGTACAGCTGGCTCTGCCTCTAGATAGGCAGAGCCAGCTATCACTCACGCAGCGGGCGGATCCAGACATAATTGTCGGTATCCGTCCCGGCTGCGGCATCTCAGTATATAGCGAGCCGTAGCCCACTATATACTGAGCTTTGGGTCTCGGAAGGACGCTAGTTTGCGTTCTCCCGTTACCCTAAGGAGAACTATGGGGAAAAGCCCTGACCCCATAGTTCTCCTTTCACAAAGCTCTACAAATGCACAATGTACACACTCCATATACAAGATTAAACTCATGTGGATAAGCTGGCCACACACAGGAGATACAATGAGGTTTTATGATCTCCAGTGCGATGGTGACATTGTGGTCGCCTCTTCTGCCATGCAGCACTGGGGGTCCTTGCTTCAAAGCCTGGCCGGGACACTATCTGCATGGAGTTTGCATGTTGTCCCTGTGCTTTATTGGGTCCCCCCCCACATTCAAAAGACCTGCTGGTAGGTTTACTGGCTCCTAGCTAAAACTGGTCCTAGTTGGAGATGAGCCTGGGTTTGGTGGGAACCCAAACTGTGACTGTTACCCCTTCCTCTTGGCTCGATCAGTGGCGGCGGTGGGGTCATCCCTTTGTGACGTCTAGCTGTTTCCACACATGATTTGGCAGGGAGGAGGGGGTGGCCGGAGAGGGCCGTATTTCCCACATGGTCAACCGTGAGCTGCAGAGAGTAGAGGGGCAGCAGGTGGTGTGGAATTCCTATCCCCCAACACTCAGGGCATACAGTTCCGGGCACCGGGCGGGTAGTTGTTTTCTACATGTAGGCCAGCTTTGGACAAGCAGAGCTAAATGTACAGCGGGGAAGCCGCCGCTTGTTTTCTACAAGTGATCTCAGCGATGTCGCCATGATAACTTGTATGCAGCCTGCATACAGGGGGGCGCATTAAGGAAACTGGCATTGGGGGGCAGAGAGAGTAAATCCGGCCCCGGGGGTGGCGGTCAGAGTTTTGAGCAGGCTGGGGGTAAACTCCGGTGAACTGTGTTCACACCAAGCCCAGCCTCATCACTAGTCCTCGTATATGTGTGTGTCCATGTAAGCTTCTTAAAGAAGAACGGTAGGCAGAATAAAACTTAAAGGAGAACTATGGGGTTAAGGCTTTTCCCCATAGTTCTCCTTAGGGTAACGGGAGGACACAAACTAGCGTTCTCCCGTCACCCTAAGCTCAGTATACCGCGAGCTGTAGCTCACTATATACCGGTACTGAGACGCCGCAGCTGCGTGACTGCGTGCCGGGATCCGCCCAGCTGCGTGAGTGACAGCTGGCTCTGCCCATCTAGAGGCAGAGCCAGCTGTACCCGCCCCGTCCGTTCCGCCAGTCAGCGCTGGCGGATCGGAGCGGGGAGGGGGGAATCCAGCCCCTCCCCTGTCACGGCAGAGAGCCGTGACAGGATCGAGAGGTGAGCGAACGCCGGTATGTGTTCGCTCACCTCCCGATCTACTGAGCCGACCTGTGACAGTCTCATTGCTACTCAATGCTACTCCGGCATTGCAAGGGTTAAGTGCTCATTCTGATCTAGGGTCTAAAATAAGATATACTCACCTGAACCTCGGACCCACCTTGCTGCTGGACCGGTCCCCACAGCTCCTCTCTCCCTCCACTCTTACTGTGTCCCTTGGCACCCTCACGTCTGATACCCTGTATGAGATGGGTCATTAGACTACGGGAGCCTGGAAGAGACAGATCTAGCAGCCATGTGACCTGTTGAGACTATTCTGAGCTTTGCACGGCGTCTGTAGCCCCGCTGTGCCCATTATGAGGAGCTCCCACCATCCCTGTGCTGAGTTCCCGGGTCTGTACTCCCGCTGTGCCCATTATGAGGAGCTCCCACCATCCCTGAGCTGAGTTCCCGGGTCTGTACTCCCGCTGTGCCCATTATGAGGAGCTCCCACCATCCCTGAGCTGAGTTCCCGGGTCTGTACTCCCGCTGTGCCCATTATGAGGAGCTCCCACCATCCCTGAGCTGAGTTCCCGGGTCTGTACTCCCGCTGTGCCCATTATGAGGAGCTCCCACCATCCCTGAGCTGAGTTCCCGGGTCTGTACTCCCGCTGTGCCCATTATGAGGAGCTCCCACCATCCCTGAGCTGAGTTCCCGGGTCTGTACTCCCGCTGTGCCCATTATGAGGAGCTCCCACCATCCCTGAGCTGAGTTCCCGGGTCTGTACTCCCGCTGTGCCCATTATGAGGGGCCCCCACCATCCCTGTGCTGAGTTTCCGGGTCTGTACACCGGCTGTGCCCATGAGGGGCCCCCACCATCCCTGTGCAGAGTTCCCGGGTCTGTACACCCGCTGTGCCCATTATGAGGAGCTCCCCCATCCCTGTGCAGAGTTCCCGGGTCTGTACACCCGCTGTGCCCATTATGAGGAGCTCCCACCATCCCTGTGCTGAGTTCCCGGGTCTGTACACCCGCTGTGCCCATTATGAGGGGCTCCCACCATCCCTGTGCTGAGTTCCCGGGTCTGTACACCCGCTGTGCCCATTATGAGGAGCTCCCCCCATCCCTGTGCTGAGTTCCCGGGTCTGTACACCCGCTGTGCCCATTATGAGGGGTCCCCACCATCCCTGTGCTGAGTTCCCGGGTCTGTACACCCGCTGTGCCCATTATGAGGGGTCCCCACCATCCCTGTGCTGAGTTCCCGGGTCTGTACACCCGCTGTGCCCATTATGAGGGGTCCCCACCATCCCTGCAGGTAAAGCTCACAAAGGTTGATGGGAACACCCAAAACTCATAGGTGGGCAGGAACAGAGTTGGGAATTCTGGAAGGGTGCACGCCACCCATTGGTATAAGGGTATGACTACCTCCCTTGTAGTATGAGCAATCCCTCTAAGGAGACCCCTAGTAGAGGCGGAGCAGGTGGGAGGAGCTGGGAACCCAGGTGGGGAGATCTCACTGCTGGAGTCTCCATTAGAATATATTGGCCACCGAGGCGAGCTCTGAACATGGTCGGCCATAGAGGAACATGAAAGGAACTGAGCAGCTGGTAGATGACGAGTCCATAAAGCGGGGAATTATGGAATTCATGGATCTGCCAGAAGATTTGGGTTTCAGCCCAGAACGCTGAATCTGATATATTTATAGAGCGTGACGCGATGATGATATGTTAATGTATGCAGAGACCAACTGCAACGCATGCGTAGGCTGAGCGCACCGGGCTTGTGCTCCTTCTAATATGCAGACAGGGACTTCTTCAGTCCGGCTCCCTTCACCACCTGTGACTCGCTATTGGCTAGAAAGACCCCCATCATAATGATATTGAGGAAAGGCAGGGGGTGGGGCTAATGTTGACTTCCTTGTTGAAGTCTGCATTTGCATATCAGATGACCTGGAAGGTCCTACTATACCAGTGGTTCTCAACCTGTGGGTCGCGACAGACAGTTGAGGGGGTCGCCAGTGCCTTGCGCTGCGCTAGGTAAGAAGCTCCTCAGCCTCCACCCAGCTCACAAGTGTCCGTTCTCCAGCCGCACCGCTAGATGGCGCTGAGGCGGCAGATGGGGAGGATCAAAGAGGGGGGAGCAGGCGGGAGTGAGGGGAGGTGAGTGCCATTGATCTATCAGTAGCCGCACTGGCCACCACAGAGCCCGCAGTGACCACCACAGAGCAACATTGACCACCCAAGAGCCCGCAAAGCCTCCTGAGATACTAGTATTGGTGCATCCCTAAATTTTACAATTGGGGGGTCACCCCAACTTGGCAAATGTTACCAAGGGGTCCCGGCCCTAGAAAGGTTGAGAACCACTGCACTATACCATCCCAGAAACCGATGGGTGTCATTGCACGTGCCATCCCTTTTGGGTTACCCGATCCTGTCATTAAGGTCCCTGCTTAGGCACTTCCTGTCACGTGGCAACGTTCTGTTCCTTTATCCCTATTGCTTTCCTGCGTTGTCACACAGGCTTCTCATGGACACTACAGGTGGCTGTGCTGACACTCATTGCACAATCACGGGCCGCCGTTGTCACCACACCGAGAAGTGCCCATCTAGTGGCCATAATACGTCTCTCCTATGCTCCTCAGCTCCATCTAGTGGCCATAATACTTCTTCCCTATGCTCCTCATCTCCATCTAGTGGACATAATACTTCTTCCCTATGCTCCTCAGCTCCATCTAGTGGCCATAATACTTCTCTCCTATGCTCCTCAGCTCCATCTAGTGTCCATAATACTTCTTCCCTATGCTCCTCAGCTCCATCTAGTGGCCATAATACTTCTCTATGCTCCTCAGCTCCATCTGGTGGCCATAATACGTCTCTCCTATGCTCCTCAGCTCCATCTAGTGACAATAATACTTCTTCCCTATGCTC
This sequence comes from Nanorana parkeri, assembly GCF_000935625.1. Taxonomy (NCBI): domain Eukaryota; kingdom Metazoa; phylum Chordata; class Amphibia; order Anura; family Dicroglossidae; genus Nanorana; species Nanorana parkeri. The sequence continues at coordinate 193,027 of NW_017308411.1, read as the reverse complement.
CTCAGCTCCATCTAGTGACAATAATACTTCTTCCCTATGCTCCTCAGCTCCATATAGAGGCCATAATACTTCTTCCCTATACTCCTCAGCTCCATCTAGTGGCCATAATACTTCTTCCCTATGCTCCTCAGCTTCATCTAGGGGCCATAATACTTCTTCCCTATACTCCTCAGCTCCATTTAGTGGCCATAATACTTCTTCCCTATGCTCCTCAAATCCATCTAGTGGCCATAATACTTCTCTCCTATGCTCCTGAGCTCCATCTAGTGGCCATAATACTTCTTCCCTATGCTCCTCAGCTCCATCTAGTGGCCATAATACATCTTTCCTATGCTCCTCAGCTCCGTCTAGTGGCCATAATCCTTCTCTTCTATCCTCCTCAGCTCCATCTAGTGGCCATAATACTTCTTCCCTATGCTCCTCAGCTCCGTCTAGTGGCCATAATACATCTTTCCTATGCTCCTCAGCTCCGTCTCGTGGCCATAATACATCTTTCCTATGCTCCTCAGCTCCATCTAGTGGCCATAATACTTCCTATGCTCCTCAGCTCCGTCTTGTGGCCATAATACTTTTCTTCTATCCTCCTCAGCTCCATCTTGTGGCCATTATACTTCTTCCCTATGCTCCTCAGCTCCGTCTAGTGGCCATAATACTTTTCTTCTATCCTCCTCAGCTCCATCTAGTGTCCATAATACTTCTTCCCTATGCTCCTCAGCTCCATCTAGTGGCCATAATACTTCTCTCCCATGCTCCTCAGCTCCATCTAGTGGCCATAATACTTCTTTCCTATGCTCCTCAGCTCCATCTAGTGGCCATAATACTTCTTCCCTATGCTCCTCAGCTCCCTCTAGTGGCCATAAAACTTCTTTCCTATACTCCTCAGCTCCATCTAGTGGCCATGTGTGTGCCTCTGCCGACACAGACTGGGGAGAGCAGCGGGGATCGGAGGGGACAGAGACCGGTGCTCAGCTGGCCAGCGGGGAGGAGAGAAGCTGGGGAGGCACCACATTTTTGGCCGTATTTGTAATATCGACATTTTGCCCATAGCACCATTTTCAGTGGAAATTGTGGCGCATCCCTAATAAATATACTGTACGGGGGCGCTACTGAGGAAGCCGATGAGTCGTAACGCTTAGGACAGAGTTCAGGTGACAGAGAGTGGAACAGGAAGAGATATGAGAGTGTTGAACGGCTTCCTGCACATTGATCTTGTAGTCCATTTCTTCCCTAAAGATACATACCATACTGAGTGTGACGGATCATTGAGACTGTTCTGTGTGTCTGGTCTGTTAGTAAATAAGGTTTTAGGTAGGGAGCGCTACGGATTTTATGTTTATTTCCCTTTTTAGATTGTAAGCCTTCAGGGGCAGGGCCCTCCTTACCATCTTGTCTTGTATTGTATTGTGATTGTAATGTCTTCCTTATATTGTACAGCGCTGCGCACACTGTTGGCGCTCTATAAATCCGGTATAATAATAATAATAATAATAATATATACTAGCCATTGGACAGAGCAGGAAACAAAGACACCATCCAGGTATTTCCTGAAGTCGGGAAACAAGCTTAAAGGAGAACTATGAGGCGAGTGATTTTCACTCACCTCATAGTTCGAGCCGACGTGTGACAATGAGACTGTCACAGGACGGCTCAGTAGATCGGGAGGTGAGCGAACACATACTGTCGCTCGCTCACTTCTCGATCCTGTCCCTGCAGAGAGCCGTGACTGTCACTCACCACTCCCCGCAGGGATTCCCCCGCTACGATCCTCCAGCCCTGACTGGCGGAACGGGCGGTGGAGGGGGCGGGTACAGCTGGCTCTCCCTCTGGATAGGCAGATGCAGCTGTCAATCACGCAGCTGAGTGGATCCAGACAGTAATGTTGGGATCCGTCCCGGCTGCGGCGTCTCAGTATACCGCGAGCTGTAGCCCCCTATATACTGAGCTTAGGGTGACGGGAGGATGTTAGTATATGTCTTCCTGTGACCCTGAGGAGAACTATGGGGAAAAGCCCTGACCTCATAGTTCTCCTTTAATGAGACATAAAATAGTCATTAGGTCCATCCTTCGAGGCGAGAGTCGTGTATTAAAAGGGAGATAGGGATCACCGGGGATCATCTCTGTTCCATATACATTGAGCACGTTGCGTGGCTCTACACGTGTGTGAAAAGCTTCGGTTCACTGGAAGCGGATCATCTTGTTCTGATATATTTATGGACTTTATATGACAGGCGTTTATAACTTAACTTATCATAATATCATTTATTATTTGATGATTACGTACATTGATTTATGGTTTTAGATAATATTTATAAACGCCCCACTGGTTCATCTTTTCATTCTTATTTTTTTTTTTTATATGAACTCCTACATTTGTGTCCCTTATCTTTTATTTTTAACTGTTTACCTGCATAAGAGGGATACAAATGGAGATTTTCTTTCATATTATTTTTACAATGACAATAAATTATTTATTATCATTATTATTGTTGTTATTTTTTATTATTATTATTATTATGATCACTGTGATTGTTATTATTCTTAATATTGTTGTATTATTAGTATTATTGTTGTTGCTGTGGTTGTTATTGTTGTTATTATTATTAGTATTATTGTTATTGTTATTATTTTTATTATTATTATTGTGGTTGCTGTGGCTGTTATTGTTATTATTAATATTATCATTATTGTTATTATTATTAGTAGTAGCATTGTTTTTGTTGTTATTGTTATCATTATGTTATTTTTATATTTCTTTATTAGTATTATTGTTGTTGCTGTTATTATTATTATTATTATTATTAGTTGTAATAGTGATAGTCGCATCGTTTTTGTTGTTATTGTTAACATTATGTTATTTTTATATTTCTTTATTAGTATTATTGTTGTTGCTGTTATTATTATTATCATCATCATTATCGCTGTTATTCCTAATATTTTTTTATTATTAGTATTATTGTTGTTGCTGTGGTTGTTTTTGTTGTTGTTATTATTATTTTTATTAGCAGTATTGTTGTTGTTGTTGTTATTATTTTTATTATTAATATTATTATTGTGGTTGCTGTGGCTGTTATTGTTATTATTAATATTATCATCATTATTGTTGTTGTTATTATTATTAGTAGTAGTAGCATTGTTTTTGTTGTTATTGTTATCATTATGTTATTTTTATATTTCTTTATTATTAGTATTATTGTTGTTGCTGTTATTATTATTATTATTATTATTATCATTATCGCTGTTATTCGTAATATTTTTGTATTATTAGTATTATTGTTGTTGTTATTATTTTTATTATTATTATGGTTGCTGTGGTTGTTATTGTTATTATTAGTAGTAGTAGTAGTAGTATTAGTGGTAGTCGCATTGTTTTTGTTGTTATTGTTATCATTATGTTATTTTTATATTTCTTTATTATTAGTATTATTATGGTTGCTGTGGTTGTTATTGTTATTATTATTATTATTAGTAGTAGTATTGTTGTTATCATCATTATCATCACGTTATTATTATTTGTTTTATTATTAGTATTATTGTTGTTGTTATTATTTTTAGTATTATTGTTGTTGCTGTGGTTGTTAATGTTATTATTATTAGTAGTAGTAGTATTGTTGTTGTTGTTATCATCATTATCATCACGCTATTATTATTTGTTTTATTAGTAGTACTATTGTTGTTGTTATTATTTCTATTATTATTATGGTTGCTGTGGTTGTTATCATCATTATCATCACGTTATTATTATTTGTTTTATTATTAGTATTATTGTTGTTGCTGTGGTTGTTATTGTTATTATTAGTAGTATTGTTGTTGTTATCATCATTATCATCACGTTATTATTATTTGTTTTATTAGTAGTATTATTGTGGTTGCTGTGGTTATGATGATGATTTTCTGCTGACAGCGGTGTGTGTAAAACCCCCCATTGTGGTGTTTATGATACAATGGTATCGCAGTGGCCGTGTTTGTGGAAAATAATTGATACTCGGCATGAAAAGTTGGATGGGCGGTGGCGGTTTTCCTCATGATATGTACATTACACGTATGTACATTACATGTCCTGCCGGCACCCATTGCGGAGCCTCCAGAGACACGGACAATGTATTCCCCGGTGGCTCGGTGCCGGGTGACCCGCGGAGTGAAGTGGAGGGCGGACTGCCCGGCAGCTGCAAACAAGGTAATGGGGCTTTGAAAGCCGAGCGGCGATGACATTATGAGATGAGGGAGCCGCGCTCGCAGCAGATGGCGGCACCAATTACCCGATAATAGCGCTCTGATAATATTAATGTAATAGACTCCATAGGAGACCTGTCTCTCCGCAGACATTGAGGATCGCTTGCTGGAAACATCCAGAACCGCCGGAGCGCCCATTGCACGGAACTTCTGGGGAACATCGGCAAAGAGGAAAGGAAAGTAGCATTGAACCCTCAAACTTAAAGGAGAACTATGAGGTCAGTGTTTTCCCCATAGTTCTCCTAAGGGTAACGGGAGGACACAAACTAGCGTCCTCCCGTCACCCTAAGCTCAGTATATAGGGAGCTGCTGCTCGCGGTATACTGAGACGCCGCAGCCGGGACGGATCCCGACAATACTGTCTGGATCCACCCAGCTGCGTGAGTGACAGCTGGCTCTGCCTATCTAGAGGCAGAGCCGGCTGTACCCGCCCCCTCCCCCGTCCGTTCCACCAGTCAGCGCTGCAGGATCGGAGCGGGGAGGGGGGGAATCTCTGCAGGGAGCCGTGAGTGACAGTCACGGCTCTCTGCACAGATAGATCGAGCGACGGTATGTGTTCCCTCACTTCCCGATCTACTGAGCGTTCAGCAACTGTTCATCTACTAGCTAAGAGAGGAGCGGGGTGGAGGGAGGAAGGGAGTGACTTGCCTTGCTGTGCCTGTGTGTTTGCGGAGACAGCTTACTGGCACACACAAGGGTGGCTCCATAGGACCCTGCGAGGGAAAGGATATCAGGCTCAGGGAACAGCTGATTTTGCAGGAAATTAAAACATTTTAAAAGCGGAATGCCGGCGTTTTGAACAATTAAACTGGCAAAGCTCCTCTTGCGGTTTTCGGTTCCTTTCAGCAAGGCGCTGGCATGGACACGGAAGTGACATCAACCCCGGCACCAGGCGAATAGCTGGCATCCTACAGAAAATAATATTCAGTTTCTTTATATAGAGATATATATAGGGGGCTTCATGTATTTTACTCTGGGGGAGGGGTATTTAGGGGTAGTTTTTACCAAAAATATATAAATATACAGTATATCAATTTTAAATATATTTGTGTACTGTCATTGGGCGGATCCCGGCACAATTGTCGGGATCCGCTTCAGCTGCGGCGTCTCAGTATACCGCGAGCTGTAGCTCCCTATATACTGAGCTTAGGGTGACGGGAGGACGCTAGTTTGTGTCCTCCCGTTACCCTAAGGAGAACTATGGGGAAAAGACTTAACCCCATAGTTCTCCTTTAATGCGGATCGGAAACCAAGAACACCAAAGCGATACTTTGAGGGGGTTATTCACTAAGCTAGCCGAAGGATCAGCCGTAGTTTCGGCCGCCAGAGCCCTTCGGTTCAGTAGAACCGAAGGGCTCCTGTACGGGGTATTCACAATAGCCCGTACAGCTCCTAAAGCTGCCCGAGCGGCTCAGTCGAGTCGAAGGCATATGCTTCGGCTCGACTGAGTTGAAGTGAAACCCGAAGCGGGGCTAGCGGCTGGCCATTGGCCCGCTGAAAGCCTCGCAACTGACAGCTGGGCGGGGCAAGCCGTGACTTACACGGCTGGCTCCGCCCAGTTGCACTGACAGATCAGCGTCCCCTGGTTACCTGGGGACGCTGAACTGTCATTAAACAATGACGTCACGGCCGGCTCCGCCCAGTTGTTACTCATTCACTAGCAGACTCTAGAAGAAGACTCTAGCAGGTGCCGGCCAATGGGAAACAGTTGGGCGGAGCTAGCCGTCACTGCTAGCTCTGCCCAATTGTTTTTTTGTTTTGTTTTTTTTCTTTAAAATATCTTTATTTTTTTCTTTTCCATTTTCCAATTTATTTACATTTAAAAATAATTTTAAACTTTTTTTTTTAAATGAACTCTACTCACTTATTTGCTATTCCGGTCGGTTCCACGGAGGTACCGAGCAGAACAGCAAATGCTCGGCGGCATTTCGGCTATTCACTCTCTGCCGCTCGGCCCCCTATGAGAATAGGCCGAATGGCAGCGTGAAGCCCGCCGGAGGTTCGGCTCAGCCGATCCAGATGTTGGATGGGCTGATTCGAACTCCTTCTGCACTTCGGCTCATCCGAACATGCTGAGCATGTTCGGCCGACCCGAAGCCAGCCGATGTACGGCTGAAATCAGCCGTACAAGCCTCAAGGGAATAGCCGAACAGCGGGTGGGTTATTCACTCGGCTGCCTTCGCCAGCTTTGTGAATAGCCCCCTGAATCTTACCCGTTCTTAGACTTAGCGGCTGCATTTGTTTTCTTTTTTTAGGTTTTGTTTCTTCTTTTTTTTTCCACCTGGCGATCCTGCCAGTAACACATTTCCTGCCCCGGAGTGACAACGCTCACTCGCCGTACTGTATCAGTAGAGGAGCAGTGTTGTCACTCTAGGAAAAGAAAGTGTGGTAGAGCTACAGAATGCCCCCGCCTCCCCTCAACTCCATAGTATGAAGGGGTGGGGGTTCCAGACATGCAAGAGAACAGGAGAGGGCTGACAACACTGCTTGAGATTGGGGAGCACAGGAAGTTGTCAGCTGACAGGTTTTGAATATCTGGGCAGGATCCGCAGCTATTAGTTTGCACTTCTAGAACAGCCTTCAATGTTATTTTTCACAGACCAAAAGAGAGCTAATAAGAGAAATTGATCCTTAGGGTTCACATACTTTTATTTTGCCGGTCGTGAGGTTTTTTGTCCCTCTTTGAGGGACCTTCTTTGGCACAAGAACAGCCTTGATTGGATGAAAGAAACTTCCATAGTACAACCTTGTAATCGATATTAGAACATTGTGACCAGTGGCGTAACAATCGCCATAGCGACCCAGGCGGCCGCTATGGGGCCCGGGCACAGGGGGGCCCGGCCTAGGCATCCCTCTGATGCCGTTTGGGCCTCCCGGGTCGCTATGGCATGTGAGGGTGCTGGCTGTCACTGACACAGCTCAGCAGCGGCGTTTCCCCCTCACAGCCGCTGCGGAGCTGTGTCAGAGACAGCCAGCAGCTACGGCAGAAGAGGGCGGCGTTCGCAGTAAAGGAGGAGGCGGAGCCCGCCTGTGCAGCCCACCTGAGACCCTGCAGTGCCCACTATAGAGAGTCTATGGTGGGCTCCACAGGGTCACTCTCAGGTGGGCTGTTTGGTATATCAGGTGGGCTCTGCAAGGGGCATAACTAGCAATCACGGGGGCCCCTTTCAAAATTTTGCAATGGGGACCTGTGATTTCTAGTTACGCCCCTGCTTGTGACATACATTACATATCATCTACAATGTATCAATGACGAGGACAATGACCGACCTAAAGCGAAGTGAGCCTATTCACTTCAGGCTGGTACGGCTGATTCCAGCCGTATGTCGTCTGAAATCAGCCTTACATCGTACAAGTGCAGAAGGAGTTCGACTCAGCCGATCCAACATCTGGATCGGCTGAGCCGAACCTCCGGCAGGCTACTCGCTGCTGTTTGGTCTATTCTCATAGATGCCGAACAGCAGTGAGTGAATATCCGAATGCCGCTAGCAGTGACAGCTAGCTCCGCCCAACTGTTTGCTATTGGCCGGCGGCTCTGCTGCCGTCAAAAAAAAGAAAAAAAAACCTCTCCCGGGCGCTCCGGGACTCTCCCGCTCCCGGCCGCCAAGGAGAGAAACACTGCTGTGTCTTTTTTTTTTATTCTGACACGGAGCCGTTGGCTGTCATCAGAATAGAAAAAAAAAAAAAAATAATGTTTGGCCATAGGAATACATTGCTAGATTCTTATTGGCTATTTCAATTTGCAATAGCCAAACTAGTATTGTACCCGCCCTCTGCTGCTGTCAATCAGTAGTGGGGACCTGATAGAGAACTGCAGCAGAGGGCGG
>NW_017308411.1:170802-179320 GCF_000935625.1 Nanorana parkeri | reverse complement strand
GCTGACAGGTAAGAGGTGTGCAGCCCACCTGAGACCCTGCAGTGCCCACTATAGAGAGTCTATGGTGGGCTCCACAGGGTCACTCTCAGGTGGGCTGTTTGGTATATCAGGTGGGCTCTGCAAGGGGCATAACTAGCAATCACGGGGGCCCCTTTCAAAATTTTGCAATGGGGACCTGTGATTTCTAGTTACGCCCCTGCTTGTGACATACATTACATATCATCTACAATGTATCAATGACGAGGACAATGACCGACCTAAAGCGAAGTGAGCCTATTCACTTCAGGCTGGTACGGCTGATTCCAGCCGTATGTCGTCTGAAATCAGCCTTACATCGTACAAGTGCAGAAGGAGTTCGACTCAGCCGATCCAACATCTGGATCGGCTGAGCCGAACCTCCGGCAGGCTACTCGCTGCTGTTTGGTCTATTCTCATAGATGCCGAACAGCAGTGAGTGAATATCCGAATGCCGCTAGCAGTGACAGCTAGCTCCGCCCAACTGTTTGCTATTGGCCGGCGGCTCTGCTGCCGTCAAAAAAAAGAAAAAAAAACCTCTCCCGGGCGCTCCGGGACTCTCCCGCTCCCGGCCGCCAAGGAGAGAAACACTGCTGTGTCTTTTTTTTTTATTCTGACACGGAGCCGTTGGCTGTCATCAGAATAAAAAAAAAAAAAAAAAATAATGTTTGGCCATAGGAATACATTGCTAGATTCTTATTGGCTATTTCAATTTGCAATAGCCAAACTAGTATTGTACCCGCCCTCTGCTGCTGTCAATCAGTAGTGGGGACCTGATAGAGAAGTGCAGCAGAGGGCGGGTGCAATGCTAGTTTGGCTATTGCAAATTGAAATAGCCAATAGGAATGTAGCAATGCATTCCTATGGCCAAACATAATTTTTTTTTTTTCTATTCTGACACGGCTCCGTGTCAGTATCCGTTAGTATTGGCGTTGCATGGTAGGTTAGTGTAAGAGTTACAGGTAGGGTTAGTGAAATGGTTACATAAAGAGATGGTGCAAGGATTACACGGAAAATTTGTGTTAGACATACAGGGAGAGTAGAAAGGTATCATGGCACACTCACAAACCAGCATGTAAGACAACTTGTCTCACCACTAAGGACAATGACAGAGGTTTGGATACACGTCTTCTGCAAAGGATGTGTAAGCCGCACTGCCGCGCCAAGGCACCTCTTATAGTGCGGTCCTGACTCTAAACTATGAGAGTCTCCATCTTGGAGCACATGGGGCAGAAGATATCAAATTGGGTGCAGGCCTGTCAGGAGGACGCCCCACCTCCTTAAACAAGTTGTTTTACATGCTGGTTTGTGAGTGTGCCATGATGCCTTTCTACTGTTTTACTGTTCAAAGCCCATTTCGTGTGCACCTCACTGTATAACTGGTGACAAATTGTTGAGTGCGTTTGTCGTTTGTTTTGCTAGACATACAGAGAGGGTTAGTGTTAGGATTACATGAAGGATTAGTGTTAGGGTTACTTGGAGAGTTAGCATTGGAGTTGCATGGTGGGTTAGTGTAAGGGTTACTGGTAGGGTAAGTGTAAGGGCTGTAAGAAGGGTGTTAGTGTTAGGGTTACATGAAGAAAGAGTGCTAGGGTTACACGTCGCGTTAGGGTTACATGGAGGGCTAGTATAAAGACTACAGTGTGAGTAAGTGTTAACGTTACATGACGGGTTACTGGTAGGGTTAGTGCAAAGGTTACATGAAGGGATAGTGCATTTGTTACAGGGAGGGTTAGTGTTAGAATTACAGGCACGATTAGTGTAAGGGTTACATGGAGTGTTAGTATTGACGCTGAATGGTGGGTTACAGGTAGGGTTATAGGAAGGGAGTTAGTGAAAAGGTTACAGGAAGGGATGGTGCAAGGATTACAGGGAAAATGAGTGTTAGAAGCACAGGAAGGGTTAGAGTAAGGTTCAGGGTCTCAGGGAGGGTTAGTGTTAGGGTTACATGTAGGTTAGTGTTGGGGTTTCCAGGAGGGTTAGTGTTGGTATCACATGGAGGATTATAGGAAGGGTTCGTGAAAAGGTTGCAGGAAGTGATAGTGCAAGGGTTGCAAGGAAGATTAGTGTTAGGATTACAGGGAGGGTTAGTGTGAGGGTCAGGGTCACAGGGAGAGTTAGGGTAACATGTAGGTTAGGGTTACCAGGAGGGTTAGTTTGGGGGTTACCAGGAGGGTTAGTGTTGGGGTTACCAGGGGGGGTTAGTGTTCACTACTGTTACATGGATGGCAAAAGTGGCACAGAGGGGCGGGGAGAAGGCGGGGAAGAGGCAGAGCGGGAGGGGGGCCAAGTTGCTGCACCATGGGCCTCTGGGTTGTACTTGCCCCCTGGGCTAAAAGTTGCCAGTCAGCCCCTGGTTACAGGGAAGATTAGTATTAGGATGACAGGGAGGGTTGTGTGAAGATCAGTGTTAGGAAACAGAATACACAATATATCAAACACACAGGCCGTGCCTCCAGTGTGGTAGTTTTGCACAGTGATTGCACCTTACCATTACTCCCTCTCAGTGCAAGTCTATGAGTCTGCTCTGACTGCCTGATAACCACGCACACTATGGATTCTCGGCAGGAATGGCGGATGTCTGACCACCATCTGCGGCAGAATCTATACATTTGCCCATGAAATATAAACATACGAGTCCTGACCCGCCCACATGGAAAGATCTAACAGGCAATACAATATTATTACGCCGGTTACAACAATAGCTGAAAATGAGTGTGAATATGGTCGGGACGTCCCCTTTAAAACCATACCGCGGTTTTCTATTACGGCAATCTTGACGTTCTGGCTGATGATTTGCCGCTCGGCAGCAATTTAGCCCTTTATGTCAGGCGGCAATCACCGGCTATTAGCCCCACGGGGAGGTAATATTTCTATACTTGACTCTCTCCTTACATGAATTGCATTCCCCTCTCCGCTGCGCTCGGTGACATTTGCTTATTCTTGTTCGGTTTTATTATTGCGGAATATTACTCGGTAAATGAGAGCGCGCCTTGGGAGACGGAGCGCGGGGCAGACAATTGCCATTAGGTGATACGGGAGAGTAATTGGATTTTTTTTCCCCCTCTTACGATATTCCACTCGGCGGAGATGAAATGATGTGTATTTATAACCTGTGGATCATGTGGAACGCCTCTGAAGAAAGCACGAGGGTCTGAATAGACGATTGCATCTCTCCGCTCGGCTTGGGCTTTATGTCTTTCCATCTGATGGAGATTTCAGAGCCGGCAAAACCGCAGGAAGACCCCCAACCGCTGACTGGATGAAGCACGAGAAAAGGGCACGGAGGTCTCCATCCGAATCAATGAGATAAAGAGCATGGTTGTAAATGTAATTAGGGATGAGCTTCAGGTTTTGGGTCAACCATGAGTTCAGCCTCAACGTGAGCTGTTCACACATCACCGAACGGGCAAATGATTTGGCCAGTTCACCTGCCGCACTTTCATCTGTGTCCTAGCAACTGATGATGCTGTGCGATATTTCTGCCAGTACCTCTTATGGTCTCCCTGAAACAATGGAGGGTGTGTCCCCTGATCCAAGGTGTATTTAAGACCCAGCACTGGGAATGGCTTGTGCCTGACCATCCATCCAAACTTGACCATTTTGCTTCTTTACCTGTTGCTGACTGTTGCCTTGACCCCACTATCCGCCTAAACGTGACAATTCTGCTGCCTTACCTATTGCCCACCTCTGCCTTGACCTGACTATCTGCTCGAACCTAACCATTCTGCTGCCTTACCTATTGCTGACCTCTGCCTTGACCCCACTATCCGCCTAAACTTGACCATTCTGCTACTTTACCCATTGCTGACCTCTGGCTGGACCTGACCATCCACCAAAACCTGACCATTCTGCTTCCTTGCCTGTTACCAACCTCTGCCTGGACCCGACTATCCACACAAACCTGATCATTCTGCTGCATTGCCCATTGCCAACCTCTGCCTAAACCTGACCATGTTGATTCCTTACTCACTGCTCTCCTCTGCCTGGACCTGGCCATAAACCCAGACCTAACTATTATGCTACCTTACTTGTTGCCAACCTCTGCCTTGACCTGACCATCTGCCTGAACTTGATCATTCTGTTGCCTTACCCATTGTCGACCTCTGCCTTGACCTAACCATTCTGCTGCCTTACTTGTTCCCAACCTCTGCCTAGACCGGACCATTCGCCTGAATGTGACCATTCTGCTGCTTTACCCATTGCCGACCTCTGCTTTGCCCTGACTATCTGCCTGGACGTAACCCTTCTGCTGCTTTACCCATTGCTGATCTCTGCCTGGATTTGGCCATCCACCCAACCCTGACCATTCTGCTGCCTTGTCCATTGACGACCTCTGCCTGGATCCAGCCATTCAACCAAACCTGACCATTCTGTTTTCTTGCTCGTTGACGATATCTGCCTGCACCCAACCATCCCCTATTCTCTCCCTGGTGAACCGTCCTGGTATCAGCACACAGTGAAACCCACCTCCACCATCAGGAACCGACTGGCGCTTGGACTCTGGGCCTTGGGCGAGCCCGCATCCCCACAAGTGGTGTTCCTGTAACAATCGCTCTTTGCAAGTTCTTTTATTCTCCAAACGGAAAATGAAAATAAAATGTTACTTCCTTGCAGGCATGGCAACCTAGGTGCTTTGCCCAGAAATGTGAACACAGCAGAGACCTAAATTATAGACATCCACAGCAGCAAGAATTTGATTTTTCATTAGGTACAGTTTGAAAATATTGTACGGCAGCAGTTGCTGGGGGCCTAAGCTTTCTCTTAATAATACTGAGGCTCATCAGATGGTGGTAATAAAGTTAAGGAAACAAACAAAAGCTCAAGGAAATGGGCAAACATGCTTTGGTTCATGCGCGCAGAAAAATGCACATCAGTAGCCATGAGCACAGCAGTTAGCCTCAGTGCGCATGCATACACGCTGGCGTGCACACGTGCTGGCATGCTCATTGGCGCCAGTTGGCCTCTTTAAACCAACATGGAGTCTGAGATAATTGCTGACTGGTCTTCAGTTCCTTCCCATATTCCCTGTGCCCTCTCCAGAAAGTCCTGGAGCTTTCTGCTGTTTTTCTTTTGCTTTGCTTGTCGTTTCAGGTGCTGGTTATCGGCGGCGTTGTGGTGGTCTGCGCATGGCAGGCAACGGTGGGGTGACCCTGTCTGGATTCTCCTGTGTATGACCCCAGCTTGTGACCTTGACTCTGATCCTGATCTTCTCATGACTCCATTTGGGCTCAGCAACCTTGACATCGTGCTGTTGTCCTTCGAGCCTGCTCCTGGCCCTCTCCAGTCTGCTTCCAGTTCCTGCCACAGCGGTCTTCGGGTCATCGCACTCAAATTCCGGTACAAATTTGCGCAAGCCACGGCATCAGCACTCATGCTTCCCTGTGTCCTTACTCCTTCTGTCATCACCTTCAGGGGAGTCGGACAAGTGATGCAAAGGGTAGCCCCTGTTCAGCTCGGTCTCCATCCAGGTACGTTACACCACCAGTTAAGCCAGACCAATAGCTCTGCAACCAGCAAAGCTCATGCTCCCTGCTAATTGGAGCTTTCTAGCTCTGCAGGATCAGAATCAACAGGGGGAGGCTTCATATTTCTGCAGAGGGACCACTGCTTCCACACAGCGAGGAATGGTCTGCAGGCTTCTGCAGCATGCTGGCAGGGGACAAGCTTTTCTACTCATGACTTTCTATCATGGAACTGCTCCCTGGAGGCCTTCATAATGCAGCCTTGATTTAGAGTGCTATTGCAATGAACAGTGCTCATATAATAGCTGTGCAGGAACAAGGGCCATGCCTGGTTGCTGCCAGCGAGAAAGAGAAAGGATCCTTGCCATCATTGGTCCGGCCCTTGATAAAAAGGTTTTATGGTTTGTCTATACGTATATATCTTTTTTTGTAAGGGGGGAGGGGGTTGAGTGTATTACTAAAATGCCCTTCAGTTAGGACCCACCCCATGGAAATACCCCCCTTCAGTGCCAGTGTGAGTTTGCAGCATATTCAAAATCAAGAAAAGCTCCGAACGTTCCTTTCTCCCAACTTGGAGCGCTCCCATGCATCAGCCCCCGGTAAATAGTCTCTCCGGAATGATATTAAACATTTTGGCTTGCACTAGTTCTCCATTAAACGAGTTCTACTCCTCACTCATTGTGAATAATTTATGAGAGGCATTACTGTGGCTAAAACAAAATTGTGTTCCTTACAGTCAGGACATTTTTGCACACGGTTCAGTGAGCTCATTCTCAGAAGCACGCCGCCGAAAATCATATAACTTCTGAACAAGAAAATTGCCATCAAGTCTGAGACACGGCATGCTCCTTCACCACGGCGCATTTGTTTTACCACTTCAGCTGGCAGGAACGCAATGTATTTAAAAATTGCCGTCGCCGCTTTGGAGGGGTGAATTCCGCAGGTTAAAAAACAAACCGTGCATCATTTCTTTTTTTTTTAAATAAAGTTTGCAGAGACTGAACATAGTTTGGAGGAAGGCACGCGTTCCTAATGTGTCAAGTTTTACCTTATCCAAAAATAATATCGCCATGTGGTGGAGCAGCTGACAGAGCAGCAGCTACCAGAGCTCAGCTGCCCTCTCGCTCCAGACTCTAAAGCTGAAGGGTTGGGTGCAGATGACAATGGGTGGATGGTGAGTTGTACTTCTAAGAGAACCTGTGAAAGTGACAGACTTTTTGTTTTTATAGCAGCTTTGTTGCAAAGATAAATGCTGGAATAGAAAATGTACCAGCACAGAGGAGACTAAGGGAAGTTTTCAAATGATCATTCACAAAGCTGCCGAAGGCCAAATACCAAACACAATAGCTTTCGGACCGGCCGAACATGATTTTTATTGTCATTGAATTTGAAAACTTCTTAATAAACTACTTCTGGAACTATTACCCAATGAAAGATATTTTCTTTGCATGACTGCGGGAATACTTTGCACTTTGAAGACTGATGGTAAAGTACGAGACACGAAAGACGCCGCATTAACGCGTCCCATCAGACGAAACGTTTAGGGCTGTCTGTTACAGCCAAAAGTCTGCGGTGAGTACACACTCTGATAGGGGGATGTATTAGCATCAATACAAACCCCAATAAAGTACTATTCTACTATCGAATATTGGAAGGCTCTACCACCCGTCATCGAAGTGGAGTTGATTTCCACAGAGACATTCTTTGTTCATTCACTTTATTTGTGTTTATAATAATTTTTGTTCACATTATCTGTTTGTTCACAAGAAGTTCTGTTCACATACAGGTGAAACTCGAATAATTAGAATATCGTGCAAAAGTAATTGCAGTAAGTGCTGCAAAAGGGGCCCAAACCAAGTACTGAGTACATATGCATGCTTGTACTTTTCAGAGGTCCGATACTGTTCTATGTACAATCCTTGTTTTATTGATTGCATGTAATATTCTACTTTTTTGAGGTTGTGGATTTGGGGTTGAATTGGTCACTATGGACTAGTGTGTGTATGATTTTGGCTAGTTATTTAGAGAGAGTTTTGGCAATAACTTCAGAGGTAAGATAGGAGATCAGACAGTAGGATCCCACCTGGAGTACTTCCTTACCTGGTTTTGGTACTATGATTACTATGGCCTCCTTCATAGTGTCTGGAAGAGTTTCCACTTGGGCAGCTTCATTGACCACTTTTATTAGTTCTGGTGGGAGTACTGAGCCATGTTTTTGTGTATCTCAGAAGGTGGGCCGTCCAGACTGGGGTCTTTATTGTTAGGGTTCTCTGCTAGTGCAGCTGACAGCTTGTCCAATGTAAGGGGGGCATTCAGTAATTCTGTGTTACTCTTCCTGGTGCTTCTTGATCATTCCTTCTCCCCACAGCTCATCAGATCGCCAGTCGTCTTGGGAGCAGATGTGTCAAGAGGAAGCAAAGCCTCCTATACACAGAGACACAGCGGAGAACAAGGCATGGTGTGTCAGTGGTGGAGATAGATAAACTGCAGGGAGACCTCAATCAATACTGGTAACCTGTCCTTTCCCCTCTGCTTGCCTTTTTTATAAACAGCATCCACAATTACAGTCCTCCTAAATAGTGGCTGTACCTTCATGGTTATACATGTTTGTATGTACATATATATACACCTAAACTAATGCAATTATTGACTGACTATATCATTAATTCCATATATATATATATATATACACATGCATACACACTATGCAGGGCCGTTCCTATAATGAGGCAGCCTGAAACATTTGCATCAGGTGGCATCTCATTGGGTCAGTTCTGGGCAGAGCGTCCCAGGTTGCTAAGAGCTCTTAGCAACCTGTGACACTCTGGCTGGCATCCCACCCAGCTCCTGGCAACCAGCGATGTCATTGAGCTGGACAGGACATGGAAAACAGTTTCCATGCGCGCCGCTCCCCCCAGCCCCTTGCGGACCTGCACCTCCAGCAAACACCCCCCGGACTGCACTGACGGCACCCAGCACTGCCCCTTCACCCAGACTTGCACTGCCACCAACCCTTCCCCCCATACTGCATCGATGGC
>NW_017308411.1:144062-165070 GCF_000935625.1 Nanorana parkeri | reverse complement strand
CCCCATACTGCATTGATGGCACCCGGCACTGCCCCTTCACCGAGACCTGCACTGCCAACAGAACCCCCCGCCACCCCAGACTGCACCGATGTCACCCAACACTTCCTTTTCATCTAGACCTGCACTGCCTGACCACATGGTCTTTTTAGATGGTGATATCACAAGTCTTTACTCCAGCAGCAGTGCAGTAGTGCTCTAACACAGTGTGGTGTCATGTGACCCTCCAGTGGGTGTGTCCATGACAGCCTGAGCTCAGGGAAAATGGGTTGGATGTTGCTGACCGTCATTCTGCCCGAAAGACTGAGGACACCTAGTGGTAGAAAAAAATTACTACAGGGGACAGCTCCAGATTTGAGGTGAGCAGAGCAGAAAAAAGCTTTTATTATTAATTACCGGGATTTTTATTAATATTTTCTGGGATTTATTTTATATTTTAAGCTAGAGTTCTGCTTTAATGAAATGTTTTGAAATCCAACTTGTTTTTATACAGATTCACATCCATATATATTATTTTTTTCAACAATTCTCTATTTTCAAGTATCCGGCACACATTGGCACGTTCTAAAATACCTTAACTTTATTGCTATCACACAGGAGCTAACAAGTCACTGTGTGATAGCATTTGGGGGTGACAGGTTCTCTTTATCGAACCTGTCACCTCTAATACAGGAGTTCTAGCACAGCGCTGTCCTGGCCCTCCTGTGACAGGTGAGGGGGGAAGAGCACAGCACTCCCCTCTCACTGTATACACGGAGCGGCAGGGTTACTTTTAACGCTGCCGCTCTGCTCACCGCTCTCCATCCTAAAGACGGCGGCGAGGACGGAGCCGGGAGGAAGCAGCATGGAGAGAGGTAGGTGAAGGGGAGGGAGGGGGGTGGCGGGGGGAGGACGGACCAGCAGTCTAATTACAAGTGTTCTCGGCGACATCGGCGAGAACACTTGTAAAGAAATAGGTGATTTCTCCTGTTCTACATTTAGCCCTGATTGTGCAAAGCAGAGCTAAATGTAAAAAATAAATTACCGCCCGGCGCCCGAAACTACATGTCTTCCCGGGTGTCGGGTGACTTCAAACCTGTGCCGCCCCTCTGCTCAGTGCCGCCCCGAGGCTGGGCCTCGGTGGCCTTGCCGGCAATCCGGCCCTGGCTGGAGGACCAAAGCTATGAGACAAGGTTACTAAACTTAAACATGTTCACGCTGGAGGTGCGGAGATTAAGGGGGGACACGATTCTGATGTGCAAAATGTTGGGTGGGGATAGCAACATGAGCAATACATTTTTTACTGTAAACTTGCGTCACCTTCTGTCCTGTGACTTGTTAAAGATGTCACCAGCACACCATGTTGAAGTGAGGAGCACGTCTGTTTATTGACGCTTCATGTAAAAAAAAAAAAAAATTTTTGCGGGGTTACAGAGGGTCCCCTTCATCAGGCTTGAAATGACTTCCTGTCCTGTATCTGTAAAAAATAAATGAAGGCAAATGGACTTTTTCTTGAAGACCTTTTTCACTGGTCGACTAGTTTTCTCGATTCTCAGATGATTGGAGCTAGCAGGTGTTATTAACACACCCAGAGAGGGGGAGAGAGAGAGAGAGGTGTTAAAACAGCATTGGCTTAATAACACCTGCTAGCTCCAATCATTTGAGAATTGAGAAAGCGGGTCGATGACCATTGAAACGTCTTTAAGGAAAATACAGCAAGTCCAGTTGCCTTCATTTATTTTTTACAGATATACCATGACCTGGATGAATGGGAACCTTCACAGCAGTGGCATCACCGGGTGACACCATTGTCTTCATCCTGCCAGGTGACGTCCCCTCCTCTCTCTGCCGGCGTCCATCACCAAGATGGCCGCCGGCAGGTAACAGCGGTACACGATGACGTCACTGCGGGGTGTTACCCGGTACCCGCGGCCGGGTGTCACCCCGCCTCGGGACGCCTCTGCTTCACAGACACTTTCTGTCCTGGTGACCCAACAGGTAGTGAGATGAGATCTCCCTTAGGCCCCCCTCCACACCTTTCTTTTTTCCGGTGCATTGTGCTAACATGTCATACGTCTAATGTTACCGTGCTGTGCATTAAGACAACCTAATCAATGTGCTGCCGATGTACCAAAATTGACAAAGAAATGCACCTGCGCTTTTTTTAAAATCAATGCAACACACCCCAGACTGCACGGTAGCGTGTTAACATGCATTGCAAGGCTGGTGTGTTGCCCTCATGCATTGAAAATGAATGGGACCACATCACACTTACCTTAAATTGTGGTAACAGCAAAGGGGCTGATTTATAAATGGCGCTCCTCGGCTCCATCTAGTGGTGGTGTGTGAACGGCATTCGCCCAACATATAGCTGATAAGTCACCCTCTATGTGTGAAACCAGACATGAACAACAACTTCCTACCAGGGATTCCAACTGTTTCCTACCAGTGTTTAAATGATGCTTGCATGTTGAAGAGATTTCCTCCCACGTCCTGCACCCAGGGCCGGATTTCCCACAAGGCCAACCGAGGCCCGGTCTTGGGGCAGCAGGGAGTAGAGGGGCAGCAGGGGTGTGGAACTTCTATCCCCCTGGGACATGCAGTTCCGTGCACCGGGCGGGTGGTTGTTTTCTACATTCAGCCCTGCTTTGGGCAAGCAGGGCTAAATGTACAGCGGGGAAGCCGCCGCTTGTTTTGTACACCGAGATCACTTGCTTGCAGCCTGCATACAGGGGGGGCGCATTGAGGAACTTGGCATTGGGGCAGAAGAGAGCTGCTTGAGGGACGTGGGCCAAAACGCTGGTGCAATAAAGGTGCGTTGAGTAACCTGAACATTGGTGCCATGAAGGTATTGCACTGTCCTCCTCGTTCACCTGTGGAAGGCCTTTGAGTGCCTTCATATGTTTCTTGTATGCAGCCTGCATACAGGTGAGGGAGTGTGTGCAATTGAGGAACATGGCATTGGGGCAGCAGAGAGAGTAAATCCGGCCCTGCCTGCACCAGTGATACAACAGGAAGTGAGGGCAATACTGTTCAGACAACAACAAAAAGGTCTCACCCTTCACTTCTACATCTAAAACTAAACTAATCTCTTACGATACTTTGTATCTGTTCTACAACGTTGTATCTATTATTTTGGAATCGTGTACCTGACCCTTTTACCCTTGAAATCTTCTACCTACCCCTGGCTGTTAGTAGCCATTCATTATACATAACAAAGACGCGCTGCCGCCACACCAAAGGCGGACTTTCATCTCTACTGGGCCTTTGATCCTTCAGCTCCGCGTGGCGTCTTCGAGATATGAAGAGTCTATAAATTCTAGATGTGACCATTGTGTCTCATCAATGTATTATTAATATCTCATAGAATATTTATCACACGCATTATGCTAAATGCTAACAAGGACAGCTAAGGAGGTGAGATCCTCCGAGCCGTACATTCCCACACATGACTGGACTGCTGAGATCATGGCAAAAAAGATGCAAAACTTTCTGCAGCCGTGTTTAACCATTTCATAACGGAGTAACCTTTAGGGGTCGGAGCAATTTGTTACGTCTCCACTACGGGCCTGTTTATTGGATGGTACATCTGTCATCACTCTAATATAACAAACTGATAAAGTAGTTCTAACCAAAATAAAAAGTTTACGTGTTGGTGCACATTTTGTTTCAAGTTGCATGCACGGGGTTACCCAGCCAACCCAAAGGGAACACACACGCAACACCCCAAGAGTGAACCCCGCCTACAAGGGTGCATATCGGGATCAGGGGTTGCCAGGGTTCAGCATTATGTCCAGCTCACTGACTTCACTGGTTGCCAGGATTTGGGTGGGACGCATCCCGCTCAGCTCCTTGCACCCATTGGCGTCAGTGAGCTGGACAGGATGCCGACCAGAGTGTCACAAATTGCCAAGCAGGCTCAGGCTACCGAATTATAGGGGCGGCCCTGTATACGCCCCTCTCCTTCCCACCAATGCATCCTCAAACGTACCCCCATGAGTTCTTACCAGTATTGTTGGTGGTATAATGTAACTGGTGGGGATGGAGGGCCCACCTCCTCCCCACACAGCAGCAGTGATGGCCACCAGCCAGGGATTGGGCTTCCTCGTTATCTCTCACTTAATATCTTCATATTATCTCTCTCTCCTCTCTCTCTCTCTTTCCTTTTCTCTCTCTCTCCCCTTGTCTCTCTCTCTCTCCCCTTGTCTCTCTCTCCTTCTCTTTCTCTCTCTCCTTCTCTTTTTCTCTCTCTCTCTCTCTCTCTCTCTCTCTCTCTCTCCTTCTCTCTCTCTCTCTCCCCTTCTCTCTCTCTCTCTCCTTCTCTTTCTCTCCTTCTCTCTCTCTCCTTCTCTCGCTCTCTCTCTCTCGGCCTGTGCTACACTCTGGACCTCTTTGTACATAATGTCACCCATCTCTTTCTTTCTGTGGACCCCTGCTGCCCCTTTTTACGGTTCCAACCATCTCTGCTCTCTTGACCTCTCAACAGCACATCACCCATCTCTGTCTCTCTCTCTCTCTCCGTGATCCTCTGCTGCTTCTTTTTTGGTCCTCACCATCTCTGAACTATTGACCTCTCTCTCTAGTCAACCTCATGAAGAAGTATTTGCAGTCCAGGAGTTCTTTAATGGTGTTTGGGAGTGATTAATGTCCAACCAACTGCAGTTAACTGCCATATATCATAACCAGAGCATGCACAGTAGCACTTGCTCCCAGATCTACAATTTAACTGGTGGGGAGGGAGAGCCCACCTCCTCCCCACACAGCAACACTGCAGTGATGGCCACCAGCCAGGGATGGGGCTTCCTCGTTATGTCTCACTTTATATCTTCACATTCTCTATCTCCCCTTCTCTCTCTCTCTCCCCTTCTCTCTCTCTCTCCCCTTCTCTCTCTCTCTCCCCCTTCTCTCTCTCTCTCCCCTTCTCTCTCTTTCCCCTTCTCTCTCTTTCCCCTTCTCTCTCTCTCCCCTTCTCTCTCTCTCCCCTTCTCTCTCTCTCCCCGTCTCTCTCTCTCCCCGTCTCTCTCTCTCCCCGTCTCTCTCTCTCCCCGTCTCTCTCTCTCCCCGTCTCTCTCTCTCCCCGTCTCTCTCTCTCCCCGTCTCTCTCTCTCCCCGTCTCTCTCTCTCCCCGTCTCTCTCTCTCCCCGTCTCTCTCTCTCCCCGTCTCTCTCTCTCCCCGTCTCTCTCTCTCCCCGTCTCTCTCTCTCCCCGTCTCTCTCTCTCCCCGTCTCTCTCTCTCCCCGTCTCTCTCTCTCCCCGTCTCTCTCTCTCCCCGTCTCTCTCTCTCCCCGTCTCTCTCTCTCCCCGTCTCTCTCTCTCCCCGTCTCTCTCTCTCCCCGTCTCTCTCTCTCCCCGTCTCTCTCTCTCCCCGTCTCTCTCTCTCCCCGTCTCTCTCTCTCCCCGTCTCTCTCTCTCCCCGTCTCTCTCTCTCCCCGTCTCTCTCTCTCCCCGTCTCTCTCTCTCCCCGTCTCTCTCTCTCCCCGTCTCTCTCTCTCCCCGTCTCTCTCTCTCCCCGTCTCTCTCTCTCCCCGTCTCTCTCTCTCCCCGTCTCTCTCTCTCCCCGTCTCTCTCTCTCCCCGTCTCTCTCTCTCCCCGTCTCTCTCTCTCCCCGTCTCTCTCTCTCCCCGTCTCTCTCTCTCCCCGTCTCTCTCTCTCCCCGTCTCTCTCTCTCCCCGTCTCTCTCTCTCCCCGTCTCTCTCTCTCCCCGTCTCTCTCTCTCCCCGTCTCTCTCTCTCCCCGTCTCTCTCTCTCCCCGTCTCTCTCTCTCCCCGTCTCTCTCTCTCCCCGTCTCTCTCTCTCCCCGTCTCTCTCTCTCCCCGTCTCTCTCTCTCCCCGTCTCTCTCTCTCCCCGTCTCTCTCTCTCCCCGTCTCTCTCTCTCCCCGTCTCTCTCTCTCCCCGTCTCTCTCTCTCCCCGTCTCTCTCTCTCCCCGTCTCTCTCTCTCCCCGTCTCTCTCTCTCCCCGTCTCTCTCTCTCCCCGTCTCTCTCTCTCCCCGTCTCTCTCTCTCCCCGTCTCTCTCTCTCCCCGTCTCTCTCTCTCCCCGTCTCTCTCTCTCCCCGTCTCTCTCTCTCCCCGTCTCTCTCTCTCCCCGTCTCTCTCTCTCCCCGTCTCTCTCTCTCCCCGTCTCTCTCTCTCCCCGTCTCTCTCTCTCCCCGTCTCTCTCTCTCCCCGTCTCTCTCTCTCCCCGTCTCTCTCTCTCCCCGTCTCTCTCTCTCCCCGTCTCTCTCTCTCCCCGTCTCTCTCTCTCCCCGTCTCTCTCTCTCCCCGTCTCTCTCTCTCCCCGTCTCTCTCTCTCCCCGTCTCTCTCTCTCCCCGTCTCTCTCTCTCCCCGTCTCTCTCTCTCCCCGTCTCTCTCTCTCCCCGTCTCTCTCTCTCCCCGTCTCTCTCTCTCCCCGTCTCTCTCTCTCCCCGTCTCTCTCTCTCCCCGTCTCTCTCTCTCCCCGTCTCTCTCTCTCCCCGTCTCTCTCTCTCCCCGTCTCTCTCTCTCCCCGTCTCTCTCTCTCCCCGTCTCTCTCTCTCCCCGTCTCTCTCTCTCCCCGTCTCTCTCTCTCCCCGTCTCTCTCTCTCCCCGTCTCTCTCTCTCCCCGTCTCTCTCTCTCCCCGTCTCTCTCTCTCCCCGTCTCTCTCTCTCCCCGTCTCTCTCTCTCCCCGTCTCTCTCTCTCCCCGTCTCTCTCTCTCCCCGTCTCTCTCTCTCCCCGTCTCTCTCTCTCCCCGTCTCTCTCTCTCCCCGTCTCTCTCTCTCCCCGTCTCTCTCTCTCCCCGTCTCTCTCTCTCCCCGTCTCTCTCTCTCCCCGTCTCTCTCTCTCCCCGTCTCTCTCTCTCCCCGTCTCTCTCTCTCCCCCTCTCTCTCTCTAAAAAAATAACGAATCCGAATGAATCCTCCCAAAGGGGAGGAACAAGTCCTGTGATGTCACGACTCGCTCCGCCATCATTTTGCGGCCGGTGTTTGTGGGGATTGGACAGGTCAGTGAGCATCGGGTATTTTTTCTTTTTCAGTGAGTCGGCGGTTGTAGTTCATCGTGATTGATGTGGATCTACATCGCTGGATGATGTGATTGATGTTTGTATTCAAATTTCTGTGTTGTTTTTTTTTTTTAAATAAAGGACTTTTTTTTAATGGTGTGATGTGTTTATTTACAATTTTCCTGTTTATTTGGTGGATGCGTAGGGGTGGCGTCACAAGGGAGGTGCGGCCCGCACCCGGGCGACCTGATTGGAGGGGTGACACCAAAATGACTAAAGGCCGTGACACACTGCACGCGAAGCCGTGCAGAGCGAAGCAAAGCTATCCGGCACGCAGCTTTGCGTGCAGTGTGTGAGCTGAGTGCAGTCAGATGATTGACAGCTCCTTCAGCCAATCGGCTCGTCCGTAACAACCTGCCAGCTGTCGCATCGCGACGCGCTGGTTTATACGCGCGAGCCGATTGGCTGAAGTTGAAATTGTTCATCTCGGCACACTCAGCTCCGCGAGCTCTCGCAAGCTGAGGTGCCGAGCTGAAAATTACATGACACACTGCTCGCATGCTGTGGCATCGCGACGCGCGGGTTTCTACGCGCGAGCCGATTGGCTGAAGTTGAAATTGTTCATCTCGGCACACTCAGCTCCGCGAGCTCTCGCAAGCTGAGGTGCCGAGCTGAAAATTACATGACACACTGCTCGCAAAGGCAGCGCGCCCCCGCTCCGCGCTGCTTCGCGTGCAGTGTGTCATGGCCTTAATAGTCTTGCGAGGGTTGTAAAGTGTATGGCCACCTTTAGGGCCTGTTCACATGATTTTTAGGTCCTGATCAGGTGCGGATCTGCAGACGCGGTGCTATGTGTTTTTGTCGCGTTTTTGATGCGTTCCAGTTTTTTTTTTTGCTGGAGTGGGGCTGTTAGTATGTTAGCTGCAGTGCAGTGCGTTTTTGACGCGTTTTGCGTTTCCGGACCGTTTCCTGACTGGACAAAATGTGACAAGCAGTATTTTTCTGAACGGACTGCGCACGTGAGAACTGTAGCCCATAAAACACACAGGGATACATTGGGATGCATTTTTAGTGCAGGAGCGTACGGATCAGGTCAGCACAGAAAACGGACGTCGTGTGAACAGGGCCTAAGCCCTCGTTCACACCTGAACGTTTTGTAGCGCGTTCTACGCTCAACGAACGCCCTCCAAAACGCTCAGAAATATAAATCCCATTGTATTCAATGGTCTCGTTCCCACCTTGGCGTATTTCCGCCCGTCCCTAACGCGCTACAAAACGGCCCACGCCTGAAAAGGTACAGGTACTACTTTGGGCCGTTTTGTTGCGCGTTTCCATTGGGATACAGCCAAGTAGCCTTCGGAAACGCGCAACTTTTTTTACCGCAAATTTACCCGCCCCCCTCCTCCGTCCGTTCCGCCAGTCAGCGCTGGCGGATCGGAGCGGGGAGGGGGGAATCCAGTCCCTCCCCTGTCATGGCAGACAGCCGTGACAGGATCGAGAAGTGAGCGAGCGCCGATATGTGTTTGCTCACTTCCCGATCTACTGAGCCGACCTGTGACAGTTTCACACTGTCACAAAAAAGAACTAAAATGTGAATAAGCGCACAACAGGTTAGTGGCCCCTATGTTGAAGGAAAATAGTGAAATTAGATGTTCGGTGAGCAAGCTCCTACTATCAGGGAGAGGAACCCTGCAAATCAATACATAAAAACAAACAAGCTGTAGGAGCGCTACTACCCTGGAATTGCTGATGTGTAGTGATGTGTGAAAAAAGGACAATTAGACTTCCCTAATTGTTACTATCCACTCCTGGAGCCATCCATCCTTGGATTTAGGTCGTCGTCCCCCCAGACACCCGACATTCAGATGCCATGATACCTTCTGACACATCAGCTGTCTTCAAACTGTAAGTCTAATTGTCCTTTTTTCACACATCACTAGACATCCGCAATTCCAGGGTAGTAGCGCTCCTACAGCTTGTTAGTCTCATTGTCACAGGTCGGCTAGAACTATGAGGATGAGTGAAAAGCACCCCCCTCATAGTTCTCCTTTAACCCCTTCGTGACGGGAGTCGTACACTGTACGTCCAGCCACAAAAGGACCAAATAACTCGTCACGTACACTGTATGTGACGAGTTATTTGCTGCATTAGAGGGCTGGTAACCGCTGAGAATCAGCGGTTACCATCTTTTAGAGTGCAAGCCCTCAGCGGCAGGGCCCTCCTCGCCATCTTGTCTTGAATTGTACTGTGATTGTAATGTCTTCCTTATATTGTAAAGCGCTGTGCAAACTATTGGCGCTATATAAATCCTGTATAATAATAATTAATTAATTAATGGATGCCTCAGTATAGAGGCATCCATTAATGAAAGGGTTAACCTTTTTCAGACACCTGATACCTTAATATCGGGTGTCTGAGAGTCAAAGCAGAGCGGGCAAACATGCCCTCTCGATCGTATACTGGCTTTTTTTTTTCTTTCACTTTCAGCAATAGATACATAATGTGTCTATTCCTATAATGTCTCTATTCCTGAAAGAAGAATGTTTCAGTTTTCTGATGGTTGTTGGAACCATCAGAAAACCTTTAGTGACAGCTGAATCCTGAACTGCTGCAGCATCAGTGTCACTAACTTATTATCGGCTGTTCTGAAGTTTGAAGCAGCCTGATAATAACCAAAAATGTATTAATTTATCAAGCAGTAATAGTGAGATTAATTCACAATGACTGCTTGATATAATTAAATAAATAAAATAAAAGTTTTAAAAAAATAGTGAAAAGTGTAAAAAAAAATAATAATAGTGAAAAGTGTAAAGAAAAAAAAGTGTAAAAGAATAAAGGACAAATAAATGAATGTATTGATTGCATTTTTGTTTTTAGCTGTGCTGGTTTTGTAAAAAATACTACAAATCAAAACTGGGAAAAAAGTGTTTTTTTTAAATATTTTTTTAATATTTTATTTGTGAGGCGTTAGACACACATATGTGATATATACTTTAGTTTCACCTTTTAAGTTGCATTAGTGAAATAAATGAACTTTGCACCATATTCTAATTATTCGAGTTTCACCTGTAGATAGCCCTATCTATCCTCTAAATAACAATATATAATATGTGTGGGTACATTTAGTAAGAAAGTATATTACTGACGTGGAAGAATCACACAGCAAAAATGTCAAAAGCGTGTCAGTCATTTACGAACAGAAACTGAAAACAAGCTCAGTCATGAAGGGGTTAAGGAGGAAATGATCAGGAGATAAAATAAGTAGCGGTATTATTCCTCATCCATCCATCCATCCATCCATCGGAGCCCGTAGCATCCATATGAAGATGTTGATCCTGCCCTGTCACAATGTGCCGAGTATTGTTATTCCTCCTTTCTGAAGACAGCAGCAATATCAGCAAAGCTAAAATTAAACCCCTCCACGAAGAATAGAATACAAAGGCTTTACAGTTTGTGGAAATCAGCGAGTCAATTGTATGATTCTGAATAATTGCTCCAGTCTGACGGCGCTGTAAATACAGATGGACTTTCCATGCACCACTGTGCAAAAATTGGGAACGTTTTTGTTTTTCTGGGGTTTTTTTGTGTGTGTGTCTACAGGCAACAGATACGCATTTGGCTGGATTAATTGTAAACATATTTAAAGGAAAATGATGGCGCGTCTTCAGTGAGCGTATAAATCCCGGTACCATTGTACTATTCACCTAAAATGTGAACTGAACTGAAACTTTCACATTTTGCTGCCTTGTTGCTTTATATTTTGGCTACTGTGTTTCAAATACTGACTTAGCAGTAGAGAGTGTTGTACGGTGTTAGACTTCGATCAATGCAGAGGGAAGTTTGAATTTTAATGGACTGATTTATATCACGTTCGCCCAGCATATAGCGTATAGCTGAGCGAACTGCATTTGCATGTCACGGCCACTAGATGGAGCCAAGGAGCACAGAAATTTGCTATGCTCCTCAGCTCCATCTAGTGGCAGTACTGAACTGTGAACGTCTTTTGCTCAGCTATACGCTGGGTTCTGTGCATAGCTTCTTGAAAGCATCACAGCACCCTGCTTTAGTACTCCCCTCCAGAGTCCTCAGCCTTGATGCAAACAGTGGGCTGGGTCTTGGAATGTTAATATCAAAATGCCTTGATGGGTGTAAGGGTTCCACCCTGATTTTACTGGTTTGCAGCATTCTGGCTTGGCTTCCATTTTACTCACCTGTGACTCCTCCTTTGCCTGAGCAGACTCTGGAACGTTGCTCACTACTCCCGGGCTCCCTCTTATGACCAAACAGGAGTATATCATCTGAGAGACCCAGATGGGAGTTTCCTGTCTCTGAGTGATGATGTCACCCCACTCACTATATATAAACCAGTCAGTCCAGTCTGACCTTGCCCTTGTGTGGTCTTACCTGCTAGTGCGTTCCGGCTGCTCTGAGTATTCTGATTCTGTGTATGACCCGATCCTGGCTGACGTTCTCCTCTGGCTCCTGCTCCTGGCTTGTTCCTGACAACGCTGATTTCCTGATCCTGGCTTGTTCCTGACAACGCTGATTCCATGGCTTGTTCCTGACAACGCTGATCTCCGTGCTCCTGACCTGGCTTGGACGACTACCCATTCCGGCTCCTGACTTTGGCTTGTTCCAGTTTATGATTCTGCTTGCTCCTGTGGACACTGTTCTTCATAAATATTTTAACTAGCACCTTTCGCTTGTCTGGTTTTCATTGTGCTCTGACAATGGGTTGATATCAGTCTTGAGAAGTGAGTGTTCCTAGGCAGGATGTATGCACATGCAGACCGCAATAGGTAATGCCCACGTGTGCTGCTGAGCTTCCATGATTGAAAGACCTGAAGGAAAGTGGCGAGGCCAGAGAAAGCCAGGTTGGGGAGAAAAGCCTGTATGATGCTGGATGTTTTACAAACAGGAAATGAGATGGATTGTAAAAGGCTTGCTGCATCTTCTAACCCACATTGTAAGAAGCTCAGTCCAGGAAGTAGATGGTGACCCTGGATGATGTCTGAACAAAATGGCACGGTCTGTATGGAGAAACAAGCAGGCGAAGGCATTGTCAGGGGAGTACTGTGATCTCTGTGAGAGGTATTAAAAAACTGCTTGTCTTATATGTACACATTATTTAGGATGGATGCTAAAGACTTCAGCAAATCTGCTAAAAGCTTGCCGAAAGCAAGTGTCTCTTACAGAAGGGCAACAGATTCCTCGCATCACCTTTCATCATCTCGTGGAGTCACGAGGCGGCCCAACGAAGTACTGATGGGGTGGTCATAATAATCTGGCCACTAAGTGTATCTGCCCAGAGATAAACTTTGACATAGCTTTTCTGTGCATTAAGAAGACATTTTCCATAGTCACCGTGCGGGGTCACATTGAGCCCTGATATGATAGAAGAGTCATTCCTGGTAGAGTAAGGCTGTGGTTGGGTTCCTGTCGCCGGTTTCTTTGTTTTGGCTGGTAGCAAAATGAAGCCTAAGCCGGAGCTGAAGCCGGAGCCGAAGCCGAAGCCGGAGCCTGGCCTAAATTCACTGAAAGCTTTTATTTCCCATCTGTTTCACTGCTCAGAGCCGCGGGGCACAACGCACCTTTCCAAGTAAAGTGTTGGAGCTTCTCAGAATAGCTGATATTTTATTTATTAAATGCCATTTTTATTCCAGTTCTATATGCGCTCGCTGTCTGAGTCCTTCACTCTTCTCTAATATGCTGTGGAAGGCAGACGGACAGGATTGCTGGTATACATTATATATAGAGTCATCTACGCAATGATGATTACAGCTTATCATTTAATAGGACACAATATTCCACATAAGATATATACAGTATATACATAAAGTATTGGGACCCCACTCCTCCAGGTCATTGGATTCAGGTGTTCCAATCACCTCCATGGCCACATGTGTATAGGATGAGGCACCTCGGCATGCAGACCTTTCTACAGACATTGTGGAAAGAATGGGTCGCTCTCAGGAGCTCAGTGACTACAAGCGCGGTACTGTGATAGGTTGTCACCTGCGCAATAAGTCCATCCGTGACATTTCCTGGCTACTAAATATTCCGCGGTCACCTGTTACTGGGATTATAACAAAGTGGAAGCAACTGGGAAGAACAGCAACTCAGCCAGGAAGTGGTAGGCCACGTCACATGACAGAGCGGGGTCAGCGCATGCTGAAGCGCACAGTGCGCAGAAGTCGCCAACTGTCTGCAGAGCCAATAGCTACAGACCTCCAAACTCCATGCGGCCTTCAGATTGGCACAACAACAGTGCGTAGAGAGCTCCATGGAATGGGTTTCATGGACGAGCAGCTGCATCCAAACCTTACATCACCAAGTGCAATGCAAAGCGTGGGATGCCGTGGTGTAAAGCACGCCGCCACTGGAGGAGGAGGAAGAGGGAAGAGGAGGAAGGCAAAGGAAGGAGGAGGGAGGAAGAGGAAGGAGGGGGGAGAAAGGTGGAGGAAGGAAAAGGAAGGAGGATGAGGAAGGAGGGAGGAAGAAGGGGGGTGGAAGGAGGAGGATGGAAAAGGAAGGAGGGGGAGGGAGGAAAAGGAAGGAGGGAGGAAGAAGGAGGAGGAGAGAGGGAGGGAAGGAGGAAGAGGGAGGAGGAAGGAGAAGAGGAGGAATGAGCTCTGCAAGGTACCAAAACTCATACAGTTTTATGGTACATTACCTGGATGAATCGGTGAGAACTGGCCCTTAATGGCTAAGTTTACCTTTTGGACCATGTTTCATGTTAGACCCTTGTGTAGTATGGGCATGGTATGAAACATAGATATATGGTCACATGGTCACATTTTCTTTTATGGAGATGTGTGCATATATTCTTTAACAAAAAGTGGATTTCACCTTTAATTCTACAGCATACAAAAAATTGTAGATAATTGTGCTCTTCGAACCTTGTGGTCACAGTTTGGTGAAGACCATTTTCTGTTCCACCATGACTGTCCCCTGTGTACAAAGCCAGCTCCATAAAGACACGGTGTGACCAGTTTGCTGTGGAGGAACTCGAGTGTCCTGAACAGAGCCCTCACCTCAACCCTACTGAACACCTTTGGGACGAAACAGGATGCTGATTGTGAGTCAGGTCTTCTCATCCGGCTCAATGATTTAGGGGAAGGCCCATAGACTTTTGGCTCTACAGTGTAGGTGTGATGGCAAGGTGTCCTTCCCCATACAGCGTATAAAGCGGGCATTATATTAGCACATGCGCCCCTGTAAAAAATATAATAACATGCAATGAACTTTATGATCATTTCAGAATACTTAATTGGGACAATTTATTTAAAAACAACAGATGGTCCCCAAGGTCATCCGGGTACAGTTACTGCAAATTAGAGGCATCACTTCTACAACGGCGCTCATAAAAAAAAAATACAGGTGAGAAGACAAACATTAATAAAAGGTGAATTTGTTCCACTGTGTGAAAAAACAAATAGAAAACTCGCTCAGCGGGCACGTTGTTAGGTAAGACGGCTCGTTAACTCAAATCCAAACATTTCATGGTGCACATCAGGACGGGGTCAGGAGGTTCAGCTACTGCTCGACCAAAGAATGGGCAAAAAAGGAACAATCTATGTTTTGGGGATCTATTTATAAATGATTTCACTCAACATTCACCCAGGAGTCACATTTTTCAATGGAATCCAATGATAAAATGTATTTATTGTGGTTGAAAGTTGTGTGAAAATGTATAAATAGACCCCTAAGTATACGTCCACTTAGTTACATAGTTACATAGTATTTGAGGTTGAATAAAGACATTAGTCCATCAAGTCCAACCTATTAGGATCTCATTCTAGGAGTACCCGTACCCCTGTATATTACGGTCCCTTAGGAAATCGTCCAAAAGTTTCTTGAACAAAAAAAACTTCCCCCAAAAAAAGTTGGATAGGGTGGGGAAGGATTAGAACCCCTGCCAATTCTTTTGCTGATCCATGGGTATGGCTAATCCCTGTCTCTTTATAGCCAACAATTAATTCCTGGTGAATTCCTGGTGATTTGTGCCATTCTCGAGTCTTCATAATTAATTATTAAGGGGGAGATCTTTGAGCCCCCGAAACATGTTGACTGTTCTATGTTGTTGTTTGTGAACCAATGTCAATATTAAAGAGTAACTGCAAGGGTTAACTGCCCCTCAATATCACCTGGCTGCTTGACCGGTCCCCCACAAATAATGCTTTTTTTTATCTTATTGTGCATGTGCAATTAAGGTTTTTGTTGTGAATCAGGGCCATGGCCTTGGACACAGCATCGGCAGGACACACGGCTGAGACATGGGACTGTCCCAGAAAATAAAGGACAGTTGGCATGTATGCAAGTTGACAGCCTCTGTGCAATTAGTTGGTGTTCTCTCACTCTCTAACAATGCCTTACCCTGAATTTACCATCCCGTCAGTGCAGGCCCCATCTAGGTTCCTTACCATGAAGGTTCTCCCTCTGAGAAGCTGACGTCCAACTGCCTGGTGTTGTCTTGCTGGCACCTTGCCCACTTGCATTAAATTTGCTACTCAGCGGTACTGTCCCTCCAAGATAGTGTTTGGCTATCAAGTGGTGCCTTCTTGCATGCTTCAGGCCCATGAAATGATGAGCCATGTGATGTTACTGCACTGTGATGGCACATAATGTACATAGTTACCTCCCAAGTATCTGAGGAAGATAGAGGGAGACGTTGTAGTACAAAGTACAATGCAAAGGACAAAGGAACCCTGACACATCCTTATTACACAGACCATAAAGAATTAAAAGACAAAAACAATAATCATTAAACCCACAAGTTCTTCTATTCACTACAATTCTTTCGTTATATCACTGGCATTTCAGAAATAATAAATGCAAACATTCAAAGGTTGGCTGAAAGGTTTAATGCAGTCATCAAATATGATAATTAAATAAGACCCGTTTTATAGACTACAGACCAACAGGGAGGGACAGCTGAGGAGGAAAGAGGGATTGGGTTCAAAAAGAAGGACAGTCGCTCCAAATGAGGGACCTTTAGGAGCTATGAACATGCAAGGCGCTGACTGGTAGTGGGGACCCCTTTCAGCTAACCCTGTGCATGCATCGCAGAAAGATTTTGCTCTGCAGAGAATGAAGCTCCTCTCAACAGCTACTGACCAGCAGATCACGTTTTTACATTTAAAAGGACACAATATTCACACAAAGAGATATATTAGACCACATGCCAACAGCACTGTAAAGTCTCTTACATACAATAGAGCCGCTACCTAAGACATATGTCAAGGAATTTCTCCCTGCCATAATTCCCAACTCATCTTCCTTGTCTTTGGCGTTCCAGCTTCTCCTGTTACAATGCAAATCCAGCAAGGTTGGTGGGAACAACTTATAATGGTATGAAGACCAGGAACTCAACGCAGGGTGGTTAGAACACCTCATAATGAGCACAGCAGCTGTGTAGACCCGGGAACTCAATGTAGGGATGTGAGCACCCATCATAATGGGCACAGTAGGTGTGCAGACCTGGGAACTCAGGAAAGAGGGGGTGGGAACCCTCATAATGGGCACAGCAGGTGTACAGACCCCATAGCTCAGCAAAGTGATGATGGAAACCCTTCATAATGAACACAGCAGGTGTGCAGACCCAGGAACTCAGTGCAGGGATAGTGGGAACCCCTCATAATGGGCACAGCAGGTGTGCAGACCCAGGAACTCAGTGCAGGGATAGTGGGAACCCCTCATAATGGGCACAGCAGGTGTACAGACCCGGGAACTCAGCAGAGGGATGGTGGGAGCTCCTCATAATGGGCACAGCAGGTGTACAGACCCGGGAACTCAGCAGAGGGATGGTGGGAGCTCCTCATAATGGGCACAGCAGGTGTACAGACCCGGGAACTCAGCAGAGGGATGGTGGGAGCTCCTCATAATGGGCACAGCAGGTGTACAGACCCGGGAACTCTGCAGAGGGATGGTGGGAGCCCCTCATAATGGGCACAGCAGGTGTACAGACCCGGGAACTCACCAATAGAGTTCATGAGAGACAGAAGAAAATATCAGTTTTGGGTGTTGCTTTAATTCTAAGCATCTCCAGTGTAACACAATTAAAACCTGATTTTAGCTCCTTTCACATCTGCAGTGAATAGCATGAATAGCAATTCTAAAATCCCACAGTCACCCATTTACCTCAAGCTGCCTATTTGGGCAATAGTAGGCCAAAATCTGCGGTACATTTTAACCTTTTGTTCCAAAGAGAGAGCCTAAGAAACAAAGAACAAAGTTGAGTTGTTCCTCAGGTTTTATCCTTGACTGCCGTCCCCCTTTAAATGAAATGTGTGTCATTTTTCTGTTTACACGGCATTCTTTCGGCACCTGCTATGTTGTTGCCTGACAGATATTGTTTTTTAAATATTTTAATATGCATTGCGTGGGTCCTTTGGTTTCCGTTGTGCAGCCAGGGGACCTAAATAAAAGGACGGCAGTAGTTCCAGCAGTTTGAATAAAAAAGACTTGGATGCATGCTGAATAATTCAGGGCTGCGCACAAGGAAGATGTATTGCAAGTTCTGACAAACTCTCCAGCTGCTGGTCTGTTTCACAGCTCAGATTGTAAATCACCCGGCATTTCCACGGCAAGCCAGTCTGTGCTCCTCACTGAAGCAATAAGAAATCTATAGAGTAGAAGTTGATAGTGTAGAATTACAGAACACAGCACGAGATGTTGGTAGATAATACACCATTATAGAATGCTCCATGAGAACTCTGAAACCTAAGATGGACACAATATCCAAATATCAACTTTGTCCAGGCTGGATCTCCTGCCCACCCACTCCACTTCCCTTGCTCCCTGGGAACCCTGGAACCTAGCGTGCGTACACTATGTAAATATCAGCTATGGCCCTAGTTGGAGCTTTTCTACCCCCCTTCCCCTGCTTCCTCGGATCTCTGGAATGTGGGGTGCATACAATATGCAAATATCAACTTTTGGCCAAGCTGGAGCTCCTGCACCACCCACTCCACTTCCTTTGCTTCCTGGGATCTCTGGATTGTGGGGTGCATACAATATGCACATATAAGACTTGGCTCAAGTTGGAGCTTTCCTAACCCCCATTTCATGCTCTCTGAGAACCCTGGAAGCTGAGATACAAACAATGTGCAAAAATCAACTTTGGGCCAGGTTGCAGCTTCTGCCTCCCCCCTTTCCCCTGTTTCTTGAGAACCCTAAAACCTGGGGTACATTCAATATGCAAATATCAGCATTGGTTTGCACTCCCCCACCCCCCGTTCTCGTCTACTCATTTATGCATATTCCTTTTTAAAAAAAATATAACGTGTTCTATGTTGGAGTGTTCGTGCAGTTTGTAACTGAACTTATATGTATGGGAAAAACAATAAAAATCTTTTGAAACTAAAAAAAAAAAATATAACGTGGCTCTGTCCTTACAAATAAATAATAAAGCTGCTTGCAAATAAAAAGGATTGCCACCTGGAAAAACCTGTAGCAGCATCCGTTGCCCATCTATGCCCATGTGCACGCTGTTTTGATAGGGCGAAGCTTTGCCCCTCCTTGGTGATGACAGTGCCCCGCCTCTCCCCTTCTACACATTCCTATTGGCCAGTCCATCATAGTGAGTGTGTAAAGGGTAAGTGAGTAAACTCTGACACTACATGGAAGGTGGAGGGAGAACAAGAGCATCACATCAAAAGTTCAAGAGTCCAAGTATACAGTATTTATTTAATCTCAGAAGTTCAAGTGTAAGAAAGGAGGCAAGCCAAAACATTATGGAGCTACAAGGTTGACCATTTATTATGGGTTAGGTTTGGTTGGTTAATAATGGGAAGAATCAACTCAGGAATAAATAGGATATCTCTTCATAAGGGGTTCTTGCCCATCTTTGGACCATCTTTGGCTTTAGGGTTTGGATGCAGATTCTTGTTAATTCATTAATTAATCCTCCATTGGCTGAACTCAATGGACATGTGTTTTTGAAGCTGAGCCAACTATGTATCTACAGAGATTTATTTAAGTTAGTTAATTTATCCTATAAAAATCCAACAAAACCCGCAGTTTAAGCCCAGGTAAAGGGGGAATTCCCCTGAAACACATTGGACTGTATCATTGTTATCCTTGGAGTTCTGTACTAAAATAAGTATACTTGGGCTCCTAGACTTTTGGTGCGGCTCTCCTGTCCATCCTATACTATCTATTGTTCAACCGAGGCACCTTTGAAGGACCTTTGTGTTAGAGAAATGCCTGGTCAGCAGGGCCATCCCTATAATGAGACAGCGGTCGCCTCAGGCAGCATCTCACTGGGTTGGCGGCAGGTATGAGTAGGGAGCGGCCACAGCGTCCCAGGTTGCTAAAATCAGCAGCAAGTGAGCTGGGCGGGACATTGGACAGAGCCGCTGGACCCAGAGGAAATGTTGGACACCAACTTCTCCCCGCTGGAAGGACCATTTACTGACAGCATCCCCCACCCAAGATGGCACCACTGACAGCAACACCCCTTCCCCCCCGGCCTCAGGCAGCAAATACTGTAGGGACAGCCCAGCTGGTCAGAGTATTGAGCTCCACAGTATGGAGTTACCTCAATATTGAGGATAAAAAAACAATTCTGCATCCAATGCCTACCAAGAAGGGTCTGAGTTGTGTCCATTCAGACCAGCAATTTGGGCATAGGAGAAGGACAACAAGGTTGCCTGCCAGCACCTCTAGGTGCCCACAACTTGTATGTGCTAAAATCTTTAACAGTATGTGTAGCCACAACTTTTATCTAGTTTGAAATAATGTAGAGAAGGGTTAGAACCCCTTGTTAGCCCTTGCAGTGGGGGTAGGGACAGTCTGCAAGGGTGAAGAACTTTAAAGTGACACTAAACTCCGGAGTTAAATCTTAAAAATACATTGAAGTACCCTAACTATGAACAATGTATCTTATTTGTGTATCACTCGGCTGTAGATCCTCCAATCATCTCTGACACTGTCCTTCCTTCCGGAGGAGGGCTACTCTGTTCGCCACGGTCCCTGGTTGTGTTGTAAAGTATCTCACGTTTAGTTTACTGATTTGTATTGAGATTGTAGTCCATCCCAGCCGAGTGATACACAAATAAGATACATTGTTCATAGTTAGGGTACTTCAATGTATTTTTAAGATTTAACTCCGGAGTTTAGTGTCACTTTAAGTGTATGTTAAAGGAGAACTATGGGATTAAGTCTTTTCCCCATAGTTCTCCTTAGGGTAACGGGAGGACACAAACTAGCGTCCTCCCGTCACCCTAAGCTCAGTATACGCCACAGTACGCTACTGCTCACGGTACACTGAGACGCCGCAGCTGATGCGGATCTCGACAATTATGCCGGGATCCGCCCAGCTGCGTGACTGACAGCTGGCTCTGCCTATCTAGAGGCAGAGCCAGCTGTACCCGCCCCCTCCGTTCCACCAGTCAGCGCTGGCGGAGCGGGGAGGGGGGAATCCAGCAGAGAGCCGTGACAGGATCGAGAGGTGAGCGAACGCCGGTATGTGTTCGCTCACCTCCCGATCTACTGAGCCGACCTGTGACAGTCTCATTGTCACAGGTCGGCTAGAACTATGGGGAGGAGTGAAAAGCATTCACCCCAAAATTCTCCGTTAAGTCTTTTTTTCTAGAATAGGGACGGATTAGAACATCTGTTGGGGATTTACCCCAGGGGAGGGGGACCTACTGTAAGGGTAACTATTTTTTCTTCCCCCAGAGGTCAGCTTATAATATTTAGGTGACAGAGTTACTTTAATTGAGCTGTAAAGAGGCATAAACTGTGAAATGATATGTAAGTATCCAATCAGTGGTGGTGACTAAAGTATGTATGGTTGAGTACAGAGTAAGAGAAACATTTATGTTCTGCACAGAGCGTGTTGCATGCATGTATGCATAACAGTACAATGCCAATACTAACATTAATAAACACATTGTGCAACAGTAACTAGACGCATGCGGCCTGAACGTGATCTATTCCGGAGACAATAAACTGGAGGGACACCTGAGGAAGACTGAAGGCTTTACTCCCCCCTTGAAGAACATGGGCATGCCCTTACGTAATGTGGGCCCTGTAAATGGACACGGGTCTACCTGCCTCTCCATCT
>NW_017308411.1:141258-143587 GCF_000935625.1 Nanorana parkeri | reverse complement strand
CCCCCCAGATAGTCAAATAGTCGCTTTAAGCAATCATCAGTTAAGAATGAAGAACCCTTGATTGAATCAGGCTGCATGGCCGTGTGTTCCCCCCCCCTCCGTGCGAGAATCAGGCCGGTATAATTAGCTGTATAAT
Organism: Nanorana parkeri; assembly: GCF_000935625.1. Taxonomy (NCBI): domain Eukaryota; kingdom Metazoa; phylum Chordata; class Amphibia; order Anura; family Dicroglossidae; genus Nanorana; species Nanorana parkeri. The sequence goes on along the minus strand of NW_017308411.1, from coordinate 143,451 downwards.
TCCGCAGTGTGCGGAACATTGTAAAAATTAAAGGATGAGCTCATTTTCAGATAATGTGCACTTATCTGTAATACCTAGCTCTGCTGATTTCAAGTATCCCCCCCCCAGATGTCCACTAGAATCCAACAGCCTGCGTCCATTGTCCATCACGCTGGCCACACCTGTACAATGGGTCCTCTACGAAGGCCGGATGGTCATAATAATCTGGCCACTCAGTGTATGTATATATATATATATATAGATACAGTATATATAGATATATAAAAGCAATACAATACATGCAATACACATTCACTGGTATATTTAACAGACCAGGAGGTATCATTAGGGATTGTTAGGCTTTACATACACTCAGTGGCGTAACAATCGCCATAGCGACCCAGGCCAGATGCCGTGCGGGCCTCCTGGGTGGCTACAGCATCTTATGCTGGTGGCTTTCACTGGCGGCTGTGAGAAGAATGCGCTGCTGTTCAGATCACTGACTGTAATCTGTGCAGCAGCACGTTCTTCTCACAGCCGCTGCGGAGTCAATGAGAGGCAGCAGCGGCGGTGGGGCAGGCTGGACCCGGCAGTGGAGGAGGAGGCGGGGCCCGGTGACCGAGAAGGAGGCGGGCCCGGCGACGGAAGAGGAGGTAGGGGCCCATCAGCGATCATGCAGGAAGAGGAGGCGGACAGTTAAGGAGTGTGACCAGCCCACCTGAGGGTGACCCTGCAGAGCCCACCATAGAGGGTATATGGCGGGCTCTGCAGGGTCACCCTCAGGTGAGCTGCGTGGAATCTCAAGCGGGCTCTGCAAGGGGCATAACTAGAAGTCATGCCCCTTGCAAGAATGAATACATCATGTCAATCCTAAGTGTCATTTCTTCGAGTGTATCACCCTTATCTGTAGGCCTTGTTTGAATGGAGATCTAACGTTTGCCCGTCCAAAGACGTTGAAAGAGTCAACAATTTCCATCGGGTGCACTTACTTTTTCTCGGGACCGTGTCTGCATTCAATGGTGTTTTTTTTTTTTTTGTCCTTCAGCTTTAGATGTAGAATGTTTCAGTCTGTCAGGACAGAACCTTTAAGTGGTATTTATGTAACAGAGTAATCATGCAGCAACATCGGAGGAGATTTCTGATATTTAAAGAAGATTTAGCGCGGTGAAAGGCCGGCTGTGCCAGGATTTAATCACCTGAAATGCGCAGAGCAATTTGGCCCGCGCTCCGCTAAACCCTTACATAACCGTCCTGGCCGAGAGGCCTATAAATAGCCCGTGAGTTGTGTTCCCCCGCCGGCGGTCTGACGCCGCAGACACGTTTGTTTACAATGCACTGACTGCGCTGCTCAGACAAAGGAGGGGAAGTGCAATCACAGACATGAAAGATAATGTGGATGGCCGGGGAGGAGCGAACCATTCCGGGTCTTTTATCAGTTGTAGATATGTAGCGCTCACCCCCGCAGGAGCCGCCGGTTGCCCGGGTCATCTCTAGCCTGTCTAGGGGTATGTTCTTCAGCTGACCAACCATTAGCACTAACCGCCCTTCTTCTGGTGCCCACAGACTGATGTCCACTCCAGTAGTAAAACGATTGATTGAACATCTGCACTGGGGAGAGAGGATATGGGGGGGGGGTTCTAGGTGTCCAGGGGTAACCATCAGAAGCTCCAGATGCACCAGACCTGGTTGGCATATCAGTGTAGATCCACCTGGGAGACAGCGGACAGCAACTGATGTAGCAGACAGACAGGAGGGATGCAGATCCTCAACACAGGAAAGACACCGACCATGCTCCTGAAGTCCTCTTAGTTCCAGGGTACTTCAAGAGCCTGCATTGGTCCCGGTTTTCTTCCTCTATCAGCATCACAGACCTCCTCCATGTTGGAAACCTTTCCTTCACACCAGCCCATGCCCTAGGGTTGCCACCTGTCCAGGATTCACCCGGACAGTTCGGGTTTTGAATGTCAGGCAGAAAGGGGCAACCAAAATGAAGATTTTGGCTGCTGTACTGTACATACACTATAGTGCCTCTCATTGGCTGTCCCACAATATGACAGAGTCACACTCCGCCCAGAGGGGTACAGGCAATGCCGGACACCTGGAATTAACCAGATAATTGCCACTATTACTCCAGCCAGGCCGACTACAGCCCCGACTATCACTAAATGTCTAGTAGCCACATCACAGAAGGCGATGGGGGCTACAGACAGCGGC
>NW_017308411.1:138524-141119 GCF_000935625.1 Nanorana parkeri | reverse complement strand
CCTCTCGCCACGACACCATTTGCTTTTGCTTCATCTCGCCTCTTGGCCTAAACCTGGGATAATTTTTGGCATTTATTTTGCTGCTTCTCCCTCCACCAGTCTTAGCTCTGCTGTACAGCTGATACCGAGTCAGATTCAGGTACTTTCACTGCTTGTATTTGATGAATGGCATTTAATGATGTATTGATGGTTAGGCGTTTCGCCTGCGTCAGATGATAAACTGATCGTCGAGTTGTAGATGGACAAGGGCTCAAGCAACAATACGAGGTGAGTTCAAGAGGAGCTGTACTTTGTAGCCTGAATTAGGGCTCTGATGTGAATGGGGGACTCTGATGTGAAGGGAGGACTCTGATGTGAAGGCGGGGACTCTGATGTGAAGGCGGGGACTCTGATGTGAATGGGGGACTCTGATGTGAAGGGGGGACTATGATATGAAGGGGGGGACTCTGATGTGAAGGCGGGGACTCTGATGTGAAGGGGGGACTCTGATGTGAAGGGGGGACTCTGATGTGAAGGGAGGACTCTGATGTGAAGGGGGACTCTGATGTGAAGGGGGGACTCTGATGTGAAGGGAGGACTCTGATGTGAAGGGAGGACTCTGATGTGAAGGGAGGACTCTGATGTGAAGGGGGGCTCTGATGTGAAGGGATGTTTGGGTCACAAAGAGTTAAGTGCACTTAGTTTAAAGACAAACATGACAATAATCATGAACAATATTTGCTCGGTGAGATTGCGCCAGCGATCCCCCGAACAATCCGGCGAGGAGATTGAAGTAAACGGCCGCGAATGTTAATGGAACAAAAAGCCATAAAAATAAAGATTTGTGTGCTCAGGTGAGGCGGCGGCGGCGGCCATAACATCGTGATATTTGATTAGTGTGAGGAATGACTTCATTTATTTCGGCAATCATTGGCTATTAGGAGACAAATACTTCGGGTTCGTCTCGTCTCCCCGAGAGGCCGTACCGGGACTTCTGCAGAAATGATATCATTTGGAAGTACAGCTGCCATTCAGCGCGCCGCGCCGCGATATTTACGATTCTTTATGGAGCCGGAGGTAATAAAAGTCGGCGTGCGGAAATGAGAAAACCTTCTGAAACAAATGAAACGAAGTCATTAAAGGAAATCACCGCCGGAATATGGAAGCGGAACTTAGCAAGCAGATTGAAGGAGAACTATGGGGTCAGGGCTTTTCCCCATAGCTCTCCTTAGGCCCCGTTCACACTGAGCGATTTATCGCGCGGTAATTCCCGCGATATCGCGGCTATTTACCGCGCGATATCGCTCTCCAATGCTTGGCAATGGGGCGAAGGGTCGTGCGTCATTACAGCAGGACCCTTTTTGGAGCGCATATACGCTCGTATATACGCGCATAGGTGCGTATATACGCAATATACAATTTTGCTTGCGTTGTGTGTGAATGAGGCCTAAATGTTATTTAATAACACTGAATAGGTCACTATTACATTGGATCACTTAAAGCGACATTAAACCCTCAGATTTTTTCACATAAACCAATACTGTAATGTGCGCCTTCCTGTAATCCATGGTAGTTTCCCTTCTCTTTGCTGCTCTTCCTTTTAAATCCTTATCTCTTCTCACGCTGGGGGAGAACTTCCCTTTGCAGCTGAGTGCCTCTTCCTGTAGTGCTGGCTCAGGTTACAAGCCTATACAAAACGTATACACAGACATTAAGGGGTCTATTCACAAAGCTGCCGAAGGATCTGGCCGTAGCTTCGGCCCCAGGACCCCTTCGGTTCAGGAGAACCGAGGGGGTGCTGTACGGCTATTCACAATAGCCCGTACAGCTCCCGATCACTGGCTGCCCTCGGCAGCTTTGTGAATAGACCCCTAAGTATCCATTTCAGAGACAAGGCAGTCTGCCCAGAAGTTCTGCCCGGCATGAGAAGACATGAGGATTTAAAAGGAAGAGCAGCAAAGAGAAGGGAAACAACCATGGATTACAGTAAGGCGCACATTACAGTATTGTTTTATGTTACAAAATATGAGCGTTTAATGTCACTTTAAGTACGCTTTATGCTCTAAATGTTATTTATTAGACACTGAATAGGTCTCTCTGAAGACCCTTCAGTGGTTTAAACATATTTTTTCACATTAATTGCAATTTTTCACTGTGAACAATATGGTTTTCACCTAACGAAATATTTATTTTCACCTTATGTAACATTAATTCAGTTTAACCATTTAGTTTACCTAAACACCTATAGCGCTGTGTTAACACTTACGTAGCACATATATTTTTCTCATAGCAGCTTTAGGACCATTATTTAATTCATCAACAATTTTAGCAGTCTCCCAAGAGCGCAGATCTTTGTTACAACTAATACATCAAATTGATAAATAAATACATTTAGATAAATAAACACAAAACAAGATAAATAATTAAATATAATAGATACATAAATATATAATCAATACAAATTGATGAATCAATATATAAATAAAATTGATGAATAAATACATTAGATAAATAAATGATAGCCTTTTAAAAGACAGCCCATGCAAATGCAGCCTGCCTAGGAACGCCCACTCCTTCAGCCAGGCTACTGTTTGCAGGGTGCTGTGATTTTTTTTT
>NW_017308411.1:125770-138434 GCF_000935625.1 Nanorana parkeri | reverse complement strand
GTGGAGAGAACATTTTGTAACTGTCAAGTCTGCTCGTATCTTGTGATCAACACAACCAGAACAAACAACACAAACACAAAACAAACACCGCCACAGACATAAACACCCTCTGCTAGGAAAATATTCATTACCGCCGCGGCTATTCTAAATACAAAATTATAATCCAGCTGCACACAAATTCCAAGGTTGTTCCGTCCTCTCAGCTCTGGTTGACTTGTTTTGTTGCTGAATGTATTTAATTGTAGGACTCCGGTCTCATTAAAAGGGAAGCTCTAGTCCGGCAGCTGAAATAAGTATAGGGATTGCTTTAGGTGGCTAAAGATTTGTAAGGGCAATGCCTGCCAATAGGCAGGGCCGGATTTCCCAATAGGCAGGGCCGGATTTCCCAATAGGCAGGGCTGGATTTGCCACACGGTCAGAGAGGCCTGGCCTCGGGGCAGCAGGGAGTAGAGGGGCAGCAGGGAGTAGAGGGGCAGCAGGGGTGTGGAATTCCTATCTCCCAACGGCCAGGACAGGCCGCTCGGTGTGCAGAGCGGGTATTTATTTTCTACATTTAGCCCCGCTGTGGGCAACCAGCCTTCCCATATGTGAGCTGTCACAGGAGAGCCAGCACAGTGCACCGCTCAAGCTCCTGTATTGGAGGTGACAGGTTCAATAAAAGAGAACCTGTCTGCAGGGTCTGGTATGGATTTTGGGGGGAACCCCACGCATTTTTTTTTGTGTTATAAGGGGGGGGGGGGTACATTAGGAAAAAAAAAAATTTAATTGTCTGCAGAAGATGAAAAAAAAAAAGCCTGATGTTCACCCCCAATTCATACCAGACCCTTTAGGTCTGGTAGGAATGTTAGGAGAATGCCAATTTAAAAGCAAAGAAAAATAAAATCTTTATCCGGTACTCTCCCTGCCCTGGATTAGAACCTGTGACCTTGACAAGCCAGGACTCCAACCACTACACTATTACTTTAATCATAGAAATGTTATAGAGGTAAAATGTTGTCATTTTTTTCCACCTAATGTCGTTTTGCTGCAATGAAATTCGTCCAATAACGAATTTCGGGAAATCGGGAATTTCGGATTCGTTTGCATTCGTCTTAGCTTTAATTCGGAATTCGGATGCATCCGAATCTCCGAAAATTCGTCCAAAACGAATTTCGGAACGAACCGAAATCGCACATGTCTAGTAAATATTTACTATCTCCAGTTTGTGAATGAACAGGAAGCCTTTGTACTGAGAGCTTCCTGTTCAATGAGTGCTGCAGAGAAAGAGATTGGCGACTCTGTGTCCTCAATCTCCCTTTCTATTTTAATAGGGAAATATCAGGGGTCTGTCTAGACTAGGGATGAGCCGAGTGTTCGATTCGAATAGAACATCGGCAGTTCGAGCGTTCGCCGAACACCGAACTTTATGGGATGTTCGCAGTTTGTTCCCTGACATTCCATAAGGCAAAATGCCCTCTGAAGCTCTGATTTGTTAAAGTCTTGCACCTGACCACAGGTCAGGTGCAAGACTTTGCCCAATCAGGGCTCAGTATTGAATTAGAGCCATAGTTACATAGTATTTGAGGTTGAATAAAGACATTAGTCCATCAAGTCCAACCTATTAGGATCTCAAATAAGCCATGATTATGATGACTCTGCCCAATCATGGCCTGCCTATCAGATGTCGGTAAACGACACAATTGGGCGGAGCTAGCTGTGACCGCTAGCTCCGCCCAATTGTTTATGTTTTGCCGGCATCTGACAAAATGCCATTATGCGGCGGGGAGCGGATGGGCCGGCAGGTTTTTTACAATTTTATTATTTCTCTTTATTTTTTTATTTTTTTATTTTTTTATTTCGTCATCGTCGTGGACAACGCTGGACGCCGTGATTGACGCTGGATTACGTCGGTGGATCCATTTCTTGTTTTTTTTTTAAATAAAAGATTTGTCAAAAACATGACTTTTGTTTTTTTTTTTCTAAGTAAAGGATTTTATCAAAAGTCTGGACTTTTTAATAACTATTTTATTTAACCCTATAGTGAATGAGTACCCCTTACTCATTAACAAGGGAGGGGGGGCGGCATCTGGGTGCCCCCTTAATTAAAGGGGTACCCCGATGCAAATAAGCCCCCTTGCCCGCAGACCCCCACAACCACCGTGTCAGGGTTGTGGGGACAAGGCCATTGTTTCCATCGTCATTTCCCTCCTTAATATTCCTACCAGATCTTAAGGGCCTGGTATAACTTTTAGGAGGAACACAGTTTAAAAAAAAAAAAAACATTGGTTACTCCTTACATTTCTAACAAGAAATGCGGAACGGACGGGAGAGGGGGCGGATACAGCTGGCTCTGCCTCTAGATAGGCAGAGCCAGCTGTCACTCACACAGCTGGGTGGATCCCGGCACAATTGTCGGCATCTGCTTCAGCTGCTGCATCTCAGTATATAGAGAGCTACAGCTTGCGGTATACTGAGCCTAGGGTGACGGGAGGACGCTAGTCTGTGTCCTCCCGTGACCCTTAGGAGAACTATGGGGGAAAGCCCTGACCCCATAGATCTCCTTTAAAATTGCGCACGCCCGCAAAATCGCAAAAAAACTATCATAGGCAAAATTGGCCATAGGCGTTGCTTTAAAACAGTTTAGCGCTATCTAATCAGTTTAGTGTTATCAGTGATTGATGGCCCGAGAATTATTGCTCAGACTGCGACGTTCGTTGTGCGGCGCAATCGTCGTTTTTCCGTCTAGGCACACCTAACGCATTTTTGCGCATCTATGTGGAATACTTTCAAAAACTTTTGTGGTTTTTTATTTTTATTTGTGTGAGTACATTTTATTTATTTTGTGAGCAATTTTTTTTAAAAACTTTTTTTTGCACTTAACTTTATTGTTATCACGTAGGGTGCTAAGAAGTCCCCGATGTAATAACCAATTACAGTGACAGGTCCCCTTTATTGGTGCATCCTTAGTTCTAACCTTTCCCCACACTATAAAAAAGGAAGATATTTTACTGGATATACACTGAGTGGCCAGATTATTATGACCCCCCCCATCAGTACTTGGTTGGGCCGCCTGGTGACTCCACGAGATGATGAAAGGTGATGCGAGGAATCTGACATGGCACTGTTGCCCTTCTGTTGTCTTGTACGAGTCTTGCCCCTCCCCCGTTCTGCTCGGCCACTCGGTGTATATAATAATCCGGGCACTCAGTGTATACCTAAACAACCCTTTTTACAATCGGGTCCATTGCATGCAAGTGACACCACAATTCTGTCTGCAGTCTTGCACTGCTTACACCTCATCTCCCAGACAAACCCTTGGGCCACCCGGAGCTGTTTGTCTTCGTTTTAAAATCCTTTTCAGTTCCGTTTTTTCCTATCAGCATCTTCCAAAAGCTTTACTGTTCTGTTTGGGTAGAGTGGTCCCTCGGCGGTGCTCTTGTTAAAATATGTCACATCACAGGACGATTTGTTATCTTCAGTAGCCGGATAAATCATCCCTATTGTGTGGGTGAGAAAAGGTCAATTACATTTAGCCTTGTCCGTTCAGTCACTTTAATAGTTGTAGTCATCATCATACATCTAATTAATAATGTGCATTTCCTGTAGCAGCTCATATAACCACTCAAGCAACGCACCTTTGTCAGCCTCCGAATGACATGACTAAAAGGGCATCTGTAATTTATGAAGAGCCATAACACTGCGAAGGAGGAGATAGAGGTGTTGTGTTTTGTGTGCAGATAACTGTACATGAGGTTCAGAAATGCAGGCTACGTTTACTCGAGCATTACAACGTTTCATCTAGCGTATAAACTTGCGTGGCCCCCATCACCTTTTGTGAGTTGGCTACTAGACACTTAGTGATGGTCGGGGCTGTAGTCGGCCTGGCTGGATTATGGTTGGCATGTATCTGGTTAATTCCAGGTGTCTGGCATTGCCTGTACCTACCTGGGTGGAGTGCGGCTCTGCAGACAGGCCGGGAGCTATGGAAAGAAGAGGAATAAGCAAAAGGCCTACATGACAAGGGTGGGAAGGGGAACTAGGAGAGGAAAGGGTTAAAGAAAGGTGAGAAGCTGGCTAGAGGAGGGATGCCCACGGGATTGGAGGAGAGAGGCTTTCCAGGAGGGGCTTCGGAGAGTATCCGGGAAGGAGGAGTTCCAGGAGTCCAGCGTGACCAGGAGAAGGAACAGACCAGGTATGGTTTTAGTGGTGTCGAAGTTTGTGGCAGCAGGGTGGTGGTTTGGATCCTTGAAGGCATTTGTCTGGGTTGGAGAATTTGACGAGGGGGACCCATCGGTGGTGTGCGTGGCCTTATGTGGTGGTAAGGTCAAACGTTATGACCTGGTAATAGGGACCACGGTGGGTCTGCGGGCAATTTAATTACGTCCCCAAGGCGGTGTATGGCAGCTGAGGACATTCCGGTTTTAAGAAAGGTGCCCGCAGACACTGGTCCGTTTTGGATAGTTATAGTGCCTTCAAGGACCTTGAAACCTAACAATTCCTACTGTACGGTTATTTGGTTATTGTTGTTTTTGTTGTTATTTATAAGAGTTAAATTATAAAGTTTTGAAATAAAAAGTTGCTGTGGCCATTTATACTCCAGACCTGGTGTGTGTGTATTAATTGGAAGGAAGGGGATGGGGAATTGTAGGTAAAGGGGGTGGTTGGCAGTTAAAGGGGGACCTCTGAGCTACCTTAGTTATGTATTGTGGGACAGCCAATGAGAGGTACTGTGAGTGTATGTATGCAGCCGATCATTGGGTTTCTCTCAACCAGTGGTGCATGCTGGGATAGGTTACATATGCTGGAGGGAATTGCCATGTGCTCAGACTAGTCGGCACTAGCACATGAATTAGCACAGGACACAACACCCCCGCCCCCGGGCTAGCTCTGAGGCGTGGGGGTGGGCAGAGGCTGGAGTGAGGGAAGTGTTCCCCTGGGGCCTCCAGTATGGAGGAGGCCTGTGTTGCTGCCAGAGGTAAAGAACCAGGACAATGAATGGCTCTTGAAGGTACCTGGAACTCAAAGGACTTTGGTAAACATATAAAAGTCGGGGTCACGTCGGGTAAATAGACACCAAACATGTCAAGTTTTAAAATTGTCCACGCCCACAAAATCGCAAAAAACGACCACACCCAAAATTGGCCGTAGGCGACACTTTAAAAGCTTTTACCGCTCATCAATTTAGTGTTATCAGTGATTGATGGCTCTAGAATTATTGCTCTCGCTCTGATGTGCGCGATGATATGTAACAATCGTCGTTTTCGCACCTAGACGCACCCGATGCATTGTGCGTGTATGTGGGGGTGGGGGACAAAATTTTGTATGGGGGCCCCGTGATTTCTAGTTATACCACTTGCAGAGCCCACCTGAGGGTGAACCTGCAGAGCCCACCATAGACTCTCTATGGTGGGCTCTCATAGACTCTCTATGGGGGGCTCTGCAGGGTCACCCTCAGGTGGGCTGGTCGCACTCCTTACCTGTCCGCCTCTTCTTCCTCCGCGGTCTCTGATGGGCCTTGCCCCTTCTTCGTCACCGGGGCCCTGCCTCCTCCCCTGCTGCCGACCACGGGCCCGCCTCCTCCTCCACTGTCGGGTCCAGCCTGCTCCACCGCTGCTGCTGGCTCTCATTGACTCTGCGGAGAGTAACGCGCTGCTGCACAGATTACGGTCAGTGATCTGAACAGTGGCGCGTTCGTCTTCAGACGCCAAACCAGGCGGCCTGCACGGCATCTGGCCGGACCCCACTGTGCCCCGGGCCCCGTAGCGGCCGCTTGGGTCGCTATGGTGATTGTTACGCCACAGCTTCAAGACAAACAGCAGCAAAAAGATTAAAAAGAAAAATCTGAGCTGCCAAGCCAGCTATGTCAGTCCACCATTGTGTTTTGCGGAACGCTGGACATCCGCACACCAAGCGCGGAGCAGGTGCAGAGCAGAGCAGTTACAGACCGGAGCAAAACTGCGTCCAATGTATTCCAATGGTATTTTGGGCTCTAGTTCACATCGCAGCGTTCCGTTCCGGAGCAGGTGACAAAACTGCAGCAGGCCCTATTTTACCTGCTCTGGAACGCATCCAAAACGCATCCAAAATGCATGCAAGTGCCTGCAACGCACTGAAAGCCCATGTTAAACTAAAAAAAAAAAATTCTCAACCAAAAACGGCCCGAAACACATCAAAAACGCATCAAAAACACGGCAAGAACGCGGCACAACCCACTGCACTGCGTGTGCAGAAACCTGACCGTATCTGCTCTGCATTTGGTGTGAACAAGGCCTAAGGGTCATACACTAAGGCCCGGTTCACACCTGGGCGTGTTGTAGCGCGTTCCTACGCTCTGCAAAACGCTCAAACACCGAATTCCCATTGTTTCCTATTGGTATGGTTCAGACCTGGGCGTATTACAGGCCGTATGAACACGCTACAAAATGCCCTACGCCCAAAGAAGTACAGGAGCTTCTCTGGATCTGCTCTGGAACGCATCCAAAACGCACTGGAACGTGCCTGGAACGCACTGAAAGCCCATGTAAAACTTAAAAAAACCCAAAAAAACGTTAGCGCCCGGTTGGGGGATTCCACACTGGTCCCGCCCCTCTCTGCCCTGCCGCCCCGAGCCCGGGCCTCGGTGTCCTTGTGGGGAATCCGGGCCTGGGAATGGCTAAGACCTCAGTTTCCCATCAAACTATCAGAAAGATTTCCCTTTGCTTCCTATCCCCGAGACTGGGTCATGTGACAATTAGAACAGGTGTATTCATTGGAAGTTTTCTCTCCTATTCTTGCTCCAGCGACAACTCAAAAATGTTGTATTTCCCATCACTTTCTGCACCGGAGACAATGGTCACCAGGACAAATGGCGAGGTTGAATCTCCCCAGCAGACACAGACAGCAGTAAAATCACACAGATGTTCCAACCCTTCACTACTGTGTCTAAAACACACACAAATGATGGGCTTTATATGCACCTCATGATGCTGCCCCCTCAAAATCCTCATCAGATATCAGACACAAATGTAAAAATTGTTCTGAATGATCCCATCTGCTTTTAAACTGGTTCTTGTGGGATCACTTTTTGGTTTGGCCCTGGCACTGAAAAGTCCAGATGCCTGATCTGGTCAATGCCTATGTGGTCAGATCCTTTAAGGGTATGTCTGTGAAGGTTCTCATTCATCCAGGTCATGGTATATCTGTAAAAAAAAAAAAAGTATTTTGAGAAAGCTGGTCGGATGACCGGTGAAAGCGTCTTCAAGAAAAATACAAGTCCAGTTGCCTTGATCTATTTTTTTTACAGATAGATCCTTTAAGACAGGGATGGCCAAACTCCGGCCCTCCAGCTGTGGGTGAAACTACACTGAGTGGCCAGATTATTATGACCCCCCCATCAGTACTTGGTTGGGCCGCCTCGTGACTCCACGAGATGATGAATGGTTATGCGAGGAATCTGACACGGCGCTGTTGTCCTTCTGTTGTCTTGTACCAGTCTTGCCCCTCCCCCGTTCTGCCCTAACATTGACTAGTCGCTGACGGCCACAATTCGCACGCTCAGACCCAGATTTTCGGCTGACAGTCCGGTCTTTAAACACTTTAACAACGGCTGCTTTTGAACATGTAACGAATTCGGCTGTTTTGCTGATCCTCGCTCCATGGCTCCGAGCGCCAACAATCATCCCACGTTCAAAGGCTGTTAAATCGGGTTGTTTCCCCGAATCTTCAGAAACAAATCACTTCTACTGTCGTGGTAACCAACCCGCTTCCCTATTTATAATGGTCTGGCCCTCTAGCAACTTCAGCGCCAAATTATAGCTAATTTGCCTACAAACGTCAGGTGGTCATAATAATCTGGCCACTCAGTGTATAAATCCCATGAAGCATGATCTCTCTGGGAGTCATGTCTGTGGCTGTGAGAATCTTGCACAGCCTCATGGGATTCATAGTTCCACACACAGCTGGAGGGCCGCAGTTTGGCCATCCCTGCTTTAAGAGTTGGAGATTTTGGGGGGTAAATTGTGAAGCCTTCATCACCCCCAATGTGGTGTCATCTAGGAATATCAATGGTTCATTTCCTGGCATTGTCCTCCTTCTTATATCTGCTTCCTAGTGGTATCCTTAATTGACCTTCTTGCATGATGACTTTTAATCATGATTGGCACCCCCCCACACCTCTGCTCATTGACTTTCATGAAGGTGGAAGAGGTGAACACTATTAACCACTAATGCAAGCCTAAATGTGGTTAATTCTCAAGGAAGGTAGCTGTTTGGTACCCAGTCTTGGAACCATCTTCATCTCTTTGATCAATATTGCCTTAATGCAGTTACATGTCTGTAGGACGTCCTATAGTATGGATACTTCTACTGACAGATCACCTCGGTTTCATTTACACAGAAGGTCCCTATGATGTTAAACAAGCCACTGACTTAAAATTAGGGTTGCACAGATACCAAGTACAGTACTCGGTACAAGTAAGAGTACATGTACCGATACTTTTGAGCTCCAAGACTACACTAGAGAAAAATCCATAAATTAGGAGGCAGCTGTCATTTGTAAGGAGAACACGGAGCTCCTGGGATTTGTACATCTCTGTTTTAATGTACAATTTTGTTTTTATAAATATAAATAAAGTGATGCACAGATACCAGTTTTGCGAGTACGAGTACTGGTACTTGCCGAGTACTTACAAGTACGAGTACTGATACATTTTAGTTTATTGTCATTTGACAGTTTTTCTAAAACAATACAGACAAATGATTTCAGGACAGTGGTGGAGCACCAGAGCCAGGTCCCAGCTGCAGCCACTGAAACCCCGGTAGTTCTCGTGAAAATGCCAAGTATCTGCACTGGTACTCGAAAAGTATCTGTGCATCCCTACTTAAAATCAATGCCAGCAAGTCTTACCACTGCCTTCTCAGTTGTTGTTAGAAAGGTCATTCCTTCATAAGATCGCCCGCTCAGCCTCCTGTGACAGCGTGTCAGAGAGCGGGTACAAACACTCAGGGATCAGAGATCGCTTAGTGTTTGTACACAATTGAGGACAGAGTATGGTTACTATATCCTCAATTATGAATGCATGGGAAGTGATCTACATCACATCTACATCACTTCCTGTTCATTCATAATTGTGGTTATAGTAAACATACTCTGTCCTCATGTTATGAATGAACAGGAACACTCAGTATACAGGATTCCTGTTCATTGATAACAGGGGATACAGAAAAAGAGATTGAGGACTCTGTGTCTCGGAGGACTCTGTGTCTCGGAGGACTCTGTGTCTCGGAGGACTCTGTGTCTCGGAGGACTCTGTGTCTCGGAGGACTCTGTGTCCTCAATCTCTTTTTCTATTTTAAAAGTGAAATATCAGGGGCCTGTTTAGATCCCCAATATTTATCCAGTAAAGTGGTCTTACAAATTGCTAAAATGGTCCCGTTAAAGTTAAAAGGTTCCGTGAACTGATTTCTGTGAACTGGTCGAGTGATCTTTTCAACCAGTATGAAAGTCCTGTGAACTAATAATCTGTTCTTTTGAATATGTAAAGTGGTCCTATGAACTGCTAAGGTGGCCCTGTGAACTGGTAAAGTGGTATTTTTTAAACCAGTAATGAGATCCTGTGAACTGTTAGGGTGGCCCAGTTAACTGGTAAAGGGGCCCAGTAAACTGGTAAGGTGGTCCTGTGATCTGGTAAGATGGTCCTGTGATCAGGTAAGATGGCCCTGTGATCTGGTAAGATGGTAAGGTGGTCCTGTGATCTGGTAAGATGGTCCTGTGATCTGGTAAGTGGCCCTGTGATCTGGTAAGGTGGTACTGTGATCTGGTAAGATGGCCCTGTGATGTGGTAAGGTGGTCCTGTAATCTGGTAGGATGGCCCTGTGAACTGGTAAGGTGGTCCTGTGATCTGGTAAGGTGGTCCTGTGATCTGGTAGGATGGCCCTGTGAACTGGTAAGATGGCCCTGATGTGGTAAGGTGGTCCTGTGATCTGGTAAGGTGGTCCTGTGATCTGGTAGGATGGCCCTGTGAACTGGTAAGGTGGTCCTGTGATCTGGTAGGATGGCCCTGTGAACTGGTATGATGGCCCTGTGATCTGGTAAGATGGCCCTGTGATGTGGTAAGGTGGTCCTATGAACTGCTAAGGTGGCCCTGTGAACTGGTAAAGTGGTATTTTTTAAACCAGTAATGAGATCCTGTGAACTGTTAGGGTGGCCCAGTTAACTGGTAAAGGGGCCCAGTAAACTGGTAAGGCGGTCCTGTGATCTGGTAAGATGGTCCTTTAATCCGGTAAAATGGTCCTGTGATCTGGTAATGTGGTCCTGTGATCTGGTAAGATGGTCCTGTGATCAGGTAAGATGGCCCTGTGATCTGGTAAGATGGTCCTGTGATCTGGTAAGATGGTCCTGTGATCTGGTAAGATGGTCCTGTGATCAGGTAAGATGGCCCTGTGATCTGGTAAGGTGGTCCTGTGATCTGGTAAGGTGGTCCTGTGATCTGGTAAGATGGTCCTGTGATCTGGTAAGATGGTCCTGTGATCTGGTAAGATGGTCCTGTGATCTGGTAAGTGGCCCTGTGATCTGGTAAGGTGGTACTGTGATCTGGTAAGATGGCCCTGTGATCTGGTAAGATGGTCCTGTGATCTGGTACGGTGGTCCTGTGATCAGGTAGGATGGCCCTGTGATCTGGTAAGGTGGCCCTGTGATGTGGTAAGGTGGTCCTGTAATCTGGTAGGATGGCCCTGTGAACTGGTAAGGTGGTCCTGTGATCTGGTAAGGTGGTCCTGTGATCTGGTAGGATGGCCCTGTGAACTGGTAAGATGGCCCTGTGATCTGGTAAGATGGTCCTGTGATCTGGTAAGATGGCCCTGTGATCTGGTAAGATGGCCCTGTGATCTGGTAAGATGGTCCTGTGATCTGGTAAGATGGTCCTGTGATCTGGTAAGATGGTCCTGTGAACTGGTAAGGTGGTCCTGTGATCTGGTAGGATGGCCCTGTGAACTGGTAAGGTGGCCTGTGATCTGGTATGGAGGTCCTGTGATCTGGTAAGATGATCCAGTGATATGGTAAGATGGTCCTGTGATCTGGTAAGGTGGTCCTGTGGTCTTGTAAGGTGGTCCTGTGATCTGGTAAGGTGGTCCTGTGATCTGGTAAGGTGATCCAGTGATCTGGTAAGGTGGTACTGTGATCTGGTAAGATGGCCCTGTGATGTGGTAAGGTGGTCCTGTGATCTGGTAAGATGGTCCTGTGATCTGGTAGGATGGCCCTGTGAACTGGTAAGGTGGCCCTGTGAACTGGTAAGGTGGCCCTGTGAACTGGTAAGGTGGCCCTGTGATGTGGTAAGGTGGTCCTGTGATCTGGTAGGATGGCCCTGTGAACTGGTAAGGTGGTCCTGTGATCTGGTAAGGTGGTCCTGTGATCTGGTAGGATGGCCCTGTGAACTGGTAAGATGGCCCTGTGATGTGGTAAGGTGGCCCTGTGATGTGGTAAGGTGGTCCTATGATGTGGTAAGGTGGTCCTATGATCTGGTAAGAAGGTCCTGTGATCTGGTAAGATGGTACTGTGATCTGGTAAGATGGTACTGTGATCTGGTAAGATGGTACTGTGATCTGGTAAGATGGTACTGTGATCTGGTAAGATGGTCCTGTGATCTGGTAAGATGGTCCTGTGAACTGGTAATGTGGTACTGTGATCTGGTAAGATGGTTCTGTGATCTGGTAAGATGGTCCTGTGAACTATTAATGTGGTCCTGTGATCTGGTAGGATGGTCTTGTGATCTGGTAAGATGGTCATGTGATCTGGTAAGGTGGTCCTGTGATCTGGTAAGGTGGTCCTGTGATCTGGTCTTGTAAGATGGTCCTGTGATCTCGGAAGGTGGTCCTGTGATCGGGTAAGATGGTCCTGTATTCTGGTAAGATGGTCCTGTGATCTGGTAAGGTGGTCCTGTGATCTGGTAAGGTGGTCCTGTGATCTGGTAAGGTGGCACTGTGATCTGGTAATGTAGTCCTGTGATCTGGTAGGGTGGTCTTGTGATCTGGTAAGGTGGTCATGTGATCTGGTAAGGTGGTCCTGTGATCTGGTAAGGTGGTCCTGTGATCTGGTAAGGTGGTCCTGTGATCTGGTAAGGTGGTCCTGTGATCTGGTAAGGTGGTCCTGTGATCTGGTAAGGTGGTCCTGTGATCTGGTCTTGTAAGATGGTCCTGTGATCTGGTAAGGTGGTCCTGTCATCTGGTAAGGTGGTCCTGTCATCTGGTAAGATGGTCCTGTCATCTGGTAAGATGGTCCTGTCATCTGGTAAGATGGTCCTGTCATCTGGTCTTGTAAGATGGTCCTTTGGAAGACCCACTACCCAGAAACCCAGGGCTTTAGCAAGTTATGGCTCTTACAGGTGAATTCAAACGTTCCTGCACTTTTCCATTTACCTTTTCGAATACAAATATAAAAGATGAAACAATTCTCCGGCGATGTTCTGTGTTCTGTGTTCTGGAGCTGAGCCAGCAGGACGAGCAGAGAAATAACAAAGTATTTTGTGTCTAATGCGAACGCATTGGATTTTATGCTGCAAAGGGAAAGGAAGGGCTGAGGGAGGCAGAATGGGCGACAGATGTTATTTTTGTGAATAGACAGGTGGAGTGAAGGAATATCTATTTTTATTGACAAAAACACCGTCATGTATTCCAGAGACAGTTAAATAAACGGTCTCCGCGGCGCTGGGGG
>NW_017308411.1:120016-125734 GCF_000935625.1 Nanorana parkeri | reverse complement strand
TGTGGGGGGGGGGACGCAGCGCGGCCACCGGTGAGTCATGTTAGCCCTTCCATACGTAGCAGACATAGATGACCCAGACCTTTGTCCAGGACTCGTATGCTGTGCCGGGAAATATCACAAGACGCTCATACAGATAATATTCCGTGAGGGGCACATGATGTGAAGTTTTCATACTTAGCTGGAGGTGTGGATTTAAAGCTGAACCCTGGGATGAGCAAATATTGTCCTCATACAAGAGTCCTGTGTATTCTTCTTGAATCCCGGGGAGCTTTGTGTATTTCTTCCAGATCTGTGCAGAAATCCCGTGTGAGACTTGGAGCTTCCTGTAATAAAGACCGCTCACTGCTGCTCTCTCTCCTTGTGCAGGGTGACTGTTCTCGTCTCCGCCCCCTCCTGTAATAAAGACTGCTCACTGCTGCTCTCTATCCTTGTGCAGGGTGACCGATCTTATCTTCGCCCCCTCCTGTAATAAAGACCGCTCACTGCTGCTCTCCCTCCTTGTGCGGGGGGGACCGGTCTTGTATCCACCCCCTCCTGTAATAAAGACTGTTCACTGCTGCTCTCTCTCTCTCCTTGTGCAAGGTGACTGTTCTCGTCTCCGCCCCCTCCTGTAACAAAGACCGCTCACTGCTGCTCTCCCTCCTTGTGCAGGGTGACCGATCTTGTCTCTGCCCAGCCTATGTACAGCACAGTGATGTTGTTACTGCTACTTTCACAAGGGTTCTCGTTCTCAACGGCCTTTGGTGCACACAGCCATGCCAAACAGCACAACCCTGTCCAAAAGGGAAGAACACCTGATCTTTTTCTGCTGCAGCTTCACTTTCACTAACAGGTCCCCATCCCCCCCTGTGATTGGATAGTGAAGAACCCAGACAGCAAGGATAACTTGCCACAAACTTGTGTCAGGGTTAAATTGTAATTCTTGTTTACTTGCTGCGCACATTCCTGGCAGGTTGTAGACTCGCAGAACACTCGCAGCACAAGTTCTAGGCGACACTTTTTGAATTTGTAGCACATTTGCTCGGCAAGTCTACAGCACGAGTCCTTCAGGTCTTAGCAAGAACTCTGCAAGCTCGCTGGTCTGGAGACTCGCAATGCAGACTTGCTGTAATTGTGCAACAAAATTGTGAAGCTCGGCAAGTCTAGCAATACTTTAGCAAGTCATTTTCTAACTTGCAGCTCAATTGCTTGCTATCTGGCAAGTGGCACACTGATGTACTCATCTCTCTGTCACTCTGTTCTCCTCCTATAAGCATGGTTCCTTGCACTGCAGCACCACTGACTGGCTCTTTGTGCTGCTTCTCCGTCCCCTTTCCTGAGCTTTGCTGTACATGGACTGCAAGAGGCTCATACCTGGTAAGATTTGGGTACTTGCACGGCTGGACAAGAATGTAATGATGACTACAGAGTCACATTAAAGGAGAACTATGAGGGGAGTGCTTTTCACAATGAGACTGTCACAGGTCGGCTCAGTAGATCGGGAAGTGAGCGAATACATACCGGCGCTCGCTCACCTCTCGATCCTGTCACGGCAGAGAGCCTTGACGGGAGGGACTGGATTCCCTCACCCCCCCCCCCCCCCTCCGATCCCCCAGCGCTCACTGGCGGAACGGACAGGGAGGGGGCGGGCACACCTGGCTCTGCCTCTAGATAGGCAGAGCCAGCTGTCACTCACGCAGCTGGGCGGATCCAGACATAATTGTCGAGATCCGCTCCAGGTGCGACGTCTCAGTATATAGGGAGCTGTAGCTCTCTATATACTGAGCCTAGGGTGATGGGAGGACGCTAGTTTGTGTCCTCCCGTTACCCTAAGGAAAACTATGGGGAAAAGCCCCGACCCCATAGTTCTCCTTTAATTGGTTCTTTTTGTATCTGTGCGGAGTCCAGCCTAAATATAAAAATAGAACAATAGAACAGTATTTCTGCACATGTACATTCAGCGGTATCCAAGCACTCGCCATCTTTCCGACCATTAGCGTAACACCTGTTGAACAGTCACTCTGCGTGAAAACAAAACCCCCATTCCTGTTTTTATTCGTATCTGTGTGTGTGAACGGGAGCTATTATTCCCAAAGTAATTATTGACACAAGATCTGTGTGTAATCTAATCCGTGTCAACCGTCGCCGCTCCCCTGATTCGGGATTCAAGATTTCCTTTTTTTCTTATCTTCAGCAAACATTTTTTTTCTGCAGGACACACAAACATTAACAAATTAGTTTTCCAACATCGGGGTCTCTCTTCTGCTCCGACAGATAGAAAATGACCATTTAAATAGAAACAAGACCAGGAGGAGGGGACGGGGAAGCATCATTATGCTGGAGAAGGGAACAGGAAGGTGTCTTAGCCTGTTCCTGAAATTATATATATATACATAGTGCAATATAAATGGGTAAGCCGTATTAGTCTAGTAGACAAGACGTCAAAAAAACATAATATATATATTTGTTGCTGCCTACGGGAGGTTTGGACACTGGCAAACAGAAAAAAAACCTTTGAAGACCAACCCCTGTATAGCCTCACCTCCAACCGTCATGCCGTCAAATTTTCTGAGCAAGCAATACATTTGGCCAATAAACGTGGAGGGGTGTAACCTGTGTCCTTTAACTACCTCCCGGCCAGCCGCTGTGTATACACGGCCTGCCGGGAGCTTCTTGGATGTAACTGGGCGTGTATACACGTCCTGTTACATCCGCCCGCTCGGGCGCGCGCGAAATCCCCGCTATTCGAAAAGAGGCAGCGATGCCCGTTAATATACAAGCGATCCGCCGGCTATAGAGCCGGCGGATCGCTTGTATGAAGCCCCGAGACGTGCGCCCCCCCTCCGCGGCTCTCCCCCTCCCCCCCTCCCGCTGTCAAGCTGGTCCCGGGCTCCGGTGTGAGCCCGGGACCAGCATAGTGCCTCTGTCACAGGGGATCAGAGGGAGCTCGGTACACGAGCTCCCTCCGGTCCCCTCTCCGCTGTCAGAATGCGGAAGTGTTGTATATTACATCACTTCCGCATTCTTGTGTCACTCTCCAGCTTCAGATGCTGGAGAGAAGCTGATGAAGCAGATCTCTGCTTCATCAGCTTCTTCAGGGGGGTCCTAGGTGACATTAGGGGTCTTGGAGACCCCCTGATGTCTCCATAAAGAGGACCTGTCACCTCTTTTGCTATCACATAAGGGGGTTTCTCAGCCCCCTCTGTGATAGCAATAAAGTTAAGTGGAAAAAAAAAGAGTACAAAAATGTAAAGTTTCCGCCCCAATTTTTTTAAAGTTACACAAAAAAGAATAAAAAAAAACAATTTTTTTTTTAAAGTCCCCACCCCTACATACACGCATGTAAACATGCGTCAGGTGCGCATACCTGCGAAAACGACGATTGCACCCATTACGCCGCACATGTTACATATCGCCGCGAACGTCGGAATGAGAGCAATAGTTCTAGGGCCATCAATCACTGATAACACTAAACTGATGAGCGGTAAAAGCTTTTAAAGCGTCGCCTATGGCCAATTTTGGGTATGCTAGTTTTTTGCAATTTTGCGTGTGCGCGCAATTTTTACGCTTGACATGTTTGGTGTCTATTTACCCGACGTGACCCCATCTTTTATATTTTACCAAAAAAGTGGGTAATATTAGTTGTTTTATAGCATAATGTTAAAAAAAACGTTTTTTTCTCAAAATTTTCAGTAATTTCTCCTGAATATAGTAAAAAATAAAACCCGCAGTGGTGATTAAATACCACCAAAAGAAAGCTCTATCTGTCCCCAAAAAATGGTATAAAATTCATTTCAGTACAGCGTTGCGTGACGGAATGTCAGTCAAAGTACCGCAGCGCTGAATACTGAAAAATGGCCTGGCCAGGTAGGGGATCTAAACACCTGGTCTTCAAGCAGTTAATGGACCCCAAGTAAAAGATTTTATGGTAAGTACAGAAATCTTATTTTTTTTATTGCCCAATGAGGGAAACAGGAATTCTGAAACAAAGGGGATGTCCAAAAGCAGTCCAACTGAGAGTTATGCAAAAGCCACTGATCTAGAAAGAAGCAGGAGCCGTCTGCAACAACCAGAAGGACTATTCGGGGATCGGTCCTTCTGGTTGTTGCAGAATGTCCTTCTGGTTTTCATTCGGACATTGATTCTTCTGGTCCTTCTGCAACAACCAGAAGGAACAATGCCCAAATGGTCATTCTGGTTGTTGCAGAAGGTCCTTCTGGTTCTCATTTGGGCATTGGTCCTTCTGCAACAACCAGAAGGGCCAATGCCCGAATGAGAACCAGAAGAGTTGAAGTTCCCTACAGGACAAGGGGACTGCTACCAACCCAGGGGAGGTTTTAAATGATCAACTTGATGGTTAGACCAGGACAAGAATTAATGCCAAATAGAATGCCTACCTCAAAGGACACTGATACGGCACCAGCGAAAGCTGTGAGCCTAAACAACCATCAACAGGTGGAGCAATATATCTAGCAAAGTGGGGGGAACTGACTAACAACAAGAATGTTAAACAAAGTGAAAACTGCACAACAGGTCCAAGATGAAAGACCAGCCAGTCTAAGGATGACAACAGGCCTAAGCTTTTAACTTCTGGTCCTAGGCATCAGGGAAGGGAGACTTCAAGAAGGAGTAGGAATGTCTAGGACAGCCATCCAATCTCATATAAGAGAATCAAGATATAAAGACTATCTAGCAAAATACCCAAAAGGGGATAGTAATTGATAAGGACCGTGCGGGTTGGCGACAACACCAAGGGAACTGCGATAAGTCAGAGAGACTGAGAAACAAAGGGATAAAAAAAAGGAGCAAAAAAAGATACCCACCAAAATAGACAGGAGCTGAAAGCCAACCATTCTACAAAGTGCAGAAACACCACAAAACAGTAAATGAGCAGACCTGTCCACAAGGGCGCTCGAAAAGGTCTGTAAAATCTGAGAGGCAAAACACCCTGCAAGGCCTGCCTACCTGATCCAAGACATAAAACTTCATGTCCTCTGACCTGACTCGATCGGGGAGGTGTCTGCAGCCGTGGAGCAAATAGCAGGAACCTTAGCTAAAGTGCTAATGATGATTACCTGATTAAGGACAGGAGCATGGAAGGAATTTGGGGATACTTGCCCTAGAGGGGGCAAATCAGCCCCACTAGGAGGGCCTGACTCCAAATATTCCAATTACCACAAAGAACCATGGGCACGTGCTATCTCGCACAGAGAGTGTCTACTAACAATCCAAAGGAACACCAAGCCTTACAGCGGAAACAAAGCACAGCCAAATGCACAAATATCTAACCTCAGAATGGAGACCTCAGGATGGAGACCTCAGGATGGAGAGGCCTAGAAGGCAACGTGATGTCTGTAAAGTGAAGCATGTAGTTGACAGTAACGTCCTCAATGTTGTCCAGTGTAGGGAGCAGGTCATTTGCCCTGTCACAGGGAGTCACTCCTGACTGGTGAGGAAGCCTGTCAATCATCCAATCGGCCAATCAGCGGGAGAAGAGGTCAGAATGGAGCAGATGACTGAGGACTTGGAGGAGGAATTCGCGGCCATCTTGCCTCATTGAAGACGCGATGGAGGTCCTGTGTGCGGCGGATTCGGGTCCCTGAAGATGGCGGACGTGGCACAGGTACTCGTTTTTTGTATCGGAGTATTTGCACGAGTACTCACGCAAATACTCGGTATGCTTGTATCGGTATCGGTGCATCCCTAATATATATATATATATATATATATATATATATT
>NW_017308411.1:117241-119874 GCF_000935625.1 Nanorana parkeri | reverse complement strand
GTATATATTTATATTTGAATGTAATGTATATTATTTAGAAATAAACAGCATTTAATAAATATATGAATTAAACGACTTTGGGCTTGGACCACAAATGAGAATTTTATAATGAGTGCCAGCATAACAGGTCAATGTTGATTCACTCTCTTCCTCTCTACAAGACAAACTTATCACTGCAGGAAAGATGCACATAAACCCATTAGCAGAAAGGACACCCTGCATCGCAACCCCTCACATTACCGCGTCTAACAAAACATCCCAAGTGGCCCCTTTTTCGGTTTTCCTTTTTTCTGATGTTCATGAAAATGTAAATGTGTCACGGGAGACGGACAAGCTGATTGTGCGAGTCATTGACGCCGAGACATCTCCACGTTGGATGTATGACATCTCCACAAACAGGCCCGGGGACCGGCTAGAACTGCACCTCTGCTGATAAGTCTTTCTTCACATTAGTCATGGCTTAATAAAGAGAAGAATGGAGCCTGCAGAGAAGAGAAGGTTGGACCAAACTGCTACAATGTATTTTCCAAAGTGAAATAAATGATAAATAAATAATATAAATCAGGTTTGGGTTCAGCCTTAAAGTGAACCTGTGCTTTGCCCACCCAGAGCTTTAACCCCTATCCAGGGCTGGATTTACTTTCTCTGCTGCCCCAAGGCCAGGTTCCTCAATGCGCCCCCTACCCGCCAACCCCATGGAGAATGGCAGACCTGCAGGCTGCATACAAGTGATCCCAGCGACATTGCCGAGATCACTTGTACAAAACAAGTGGCGGCTTCCCCAATGTACATTTAGCTCTAGTTGCCCAAAGCCGGGCTAAATGTAGAAAACAACTACCCGCCCGGCGCCCGGAACTGCATGTCCCGGGCATTGGGAGATAGGAATTCCACACCCCCTGCTGCCCCTCTACTCCCTGCTGCCCCAAAGCCGGGCCTTGGTCGGCTTTGTGGGAAATCCGGCTCTGCCCCACCCGATCTCCCCAAAATATACTCACCTTTATTCCCCCCACCAGTCCATTTAGTGCCAGGAGCCTCATCGAATTCCCGGTCCCCCATTCCCGGTACAGACGATTATGTGACTCACTCCATGTGACAGAATGGCTAGAATACAACCCATACAGTAGGAATACAGCTCACCCATAGGAATGAATGGGGCTGCGGAACACGTGTGCACTGAGTACCCTATCCCAGTTGCCCGGTCTCATGTGGTGCATAAAATGCCCGTGCATTGATGTGCTTTGTGTTAAGACAGCCCATTCATTTAAATGGGTTACCTAACGTAAAACACTGGACCAATAATCGTGTACGCAGCATTTTCAGCAGTGCGTTGCCACACATTGCACTACAATGCAAGTGCTCTGGGAAGCACACAAGTTGGTGAGATGGGAACATGTGCTGGTAGAACACATGTATGTGTTGCCTTTTTTTTAATTGTTTATTTATATGATATTAAAACATTCATTTATTTTTGATAGTATTTATTGTGACAGGCCCTCTTTATACTGTGGTTACATCTCCTTCGCACACCATACCGATAGACTCCTTGTTAGTCAGGTGCTGGAACAACTGCTGGATGGCGCCGCATCATACTGATGAAAGATTTGTCGTCCGCACTCCTTAAGCTGCAGGATCTCGTCTCTACTTCCAGGATGAAGAAATATCGCTTTATGCAGCAAGAACGCCAATAAAGATGAGATTCTGAAGCTTAAGGTGTGCTGACAAGAGTATCACAGATACAAAATTACAAATGTATCATATATATTATTATTAGGTATTAATCTTTCTTTGTCATTTATTCTCACATTTGTTTCACATAAAGATGGTTCAATTGTATTCATGCGATGAAACCCGGAGGAAGCGAATGATTGCGAAACGCTTCGACTGCGGGCAGCATTTCACCAACCTTGTATATCTGCTGGCGTTAACATTACAAGGGTGCAAAATTAATTATAAAGCGCAATTTCCTATTTGAGTAAAATAAAGCGGATGGAATTAGTTCAGGCCTTCCCCGACGATCCCCCGAGACCCGAAACGAAACGTAACACCAAATGGATTGGACGTGCCTGTTTTTAAAAAATTTTGAATGCAAGCCGATGAAATGTGGCACCAGATGAACAATCGGCTGCCTATCGCCGAATATTCCTGTTTTGGAAACATTGATATCCGGTCCGTTATCAGGAAGTCGGGCAGTGGATCATTACACGCCGCCCGGCTTCCTGGCCAATCAGGAAGCCGGGCAACGTGTAATGACTCGCTGCCTGGCTTCCTGATTGGTCGGGAAGCTGGCCAATCGGGAAGCCGGGTGCCGTGTAATGACGCCCGGCTTTTTGATTGGCCGGGATGCCGGCTTCATGCTCCCTCGTCACCTCATGACGAGAAGTATGGGGACGGCTTCTCTGCTAATCAGGAGTCCGGGTGGCAAGTCATTACATGCCACCTGGCTTCCTGAATGGCACTTACGATACTCGGTATTTGGTATCGGCGAGTACCGGAAAAAAAATATCGGTACTCAATACCGAAATATTGGTATCGGTGAATCCCTAATTGATACATTACAGTCTCTCATCCACCAAATAATATCAAACATTACTCAGCGGCATTTGCGGGGTTCATTTAATCAGAAACACAGCCCT
>NW_017308411.1:115925-117159 GCF_000935625.1 Nanorana parkeri | reverse complement strand
CTTAATTAGACCTCTGACAGCGATCGGTTTTTCCATGGAAATCCTTTACCCCTCGTCAGCAAGCCGTCCTCCAGTTCATCGATAGCGCGCCCGCCTCGTAATATTCCACGCTCCCCCATAAATCGTAGCACAGTCGATGGTTCGTGTTATGGCAAATGAGCCGAGGATTCGGATCTCTGCACCCAACCACGGAGGAAAATCATTTCCTAAAGCCGCAATTATAAGAGCGCGACCTCTCCCATCAGAAAAAAATATATAATTTCCGGATATTCGTTGGAAAAGTATTTATTCTGTTTGTTCTGTAATAGAAAAACTTTCTTATTAAATTTCCTGGCGTCAACCCAACAAGCTAAGTGAGGAAAGCTGCGGAGGATGGAGCTCCATCTCAGAGGTCCACTCCAGATCAATGCTGCAGTTTTAACTAGTTCAGCTCTCACATCAGTACACCCCTCCCCCCCACCACCGATGGACCAGAACAATTAAAAAACATTCTGCTATGAACCTGATTATTCAGCAAGAACTTTGTTATTACTTAAAGTGATGTTAAAGCCAAAAGGTTTTACAACAAATGATGATGACTCACTTACAATGGATGCTGCTCCTTGATGTTTCAAAGCTTAAAGGAGAACTATGAGGGGAGTGAAAATCACTCATCCTCATAGTTCGAGCCGACGTGTGACAATAAAACTGTCATACTTCGCCTCAATAGATCGGGAAGTGAGAGAACACATACCGGCGCTCGCTCACTTCTCGATCATCTCCCTGCAGAGAGCCGTGACTGTCAGTCACCGCTCCCCGCAGGGATTCCCCCGCCCCCTCTCCTATTGCGCAACATAAAAATTTTCAACTACCACCATTTTATTCTATAGGGTCTTGGCATTCAGAAAATATATAATGTTGGGGGGTTTTACGTCATTTTCAGGCCTAAAATGTGGAATATAACATGGGTGCAAAAATGGAAAAAAGGGCCTCAGTCATGAAGGGGTTAAGTTTGCTACAGAATCAGATGGTCCCCTAAACCCTGGACCTGATATCCTTTCCCATGCAGGGTCGTCCCGAGCCACCCTTGTGTGTGCTAGTAAGCTGTGTGTGTCGCCACCAGGGTTGCCACCTGTCCAGGATTCACACGGACAGTCCGGGTTTTGTATACTGTGTTCGGGTTTCATGGCAGCAGAAACCCGGACACAAGATGTCAGGCAGACAGGGGCAACCAAAATTAAGATAGGGGCTACTG
>NW_017308411.1:115131-115864 GCF_000935625.1 Nanorana parkeri | reverse complement strand
GGTGCGGGCCACCCCCCCCCCCCCCCCCACTGAAAATAGTCTTGACTTTGATATTTACATATGAATAAGCCGCAACTCATTCTCCCAAAAAATGTCCGTGCATTGCTAGAGTGTTCGGGTTTCGCTGGAAGAAAAGGTGGCAACCCTAGTCGCCACAAATACACAGACACAGCAAGGCAAGATATTCCCCTTCTCCCTGCTCCCTTCTCCACCTTCCTTCCTCCTCCTTCCTCCCTTTCCCAAGCTAGTAGATTGACAGATGCTGGAGACTGCTCTGTACCTTGTGATCTTGAACAGGAAGTTCAGTGAAGCTGAGAGCGTTGTAGCCAGCTGTTTGGAAAATGTTTGCAATGGTCAGGACCAACAAAAAGTGGTCCCGGGAAGGAAAAATGGTAAAAGGGTCATGGGCGGCCAAGGCTCACTGATTCACATGGGGAGTGAAGGTTGACCGGTGTAGTCCGATCCAACAGAAGAGATACTAAGCTCAAGTGGCTAAGAAAAGTTAAAGGAGAACTATGAGGTGAGTGATTTCCACTCATACTCATAGTTCGAGCCGACCTGTGACGAAGAAGCTGTCGCAGGTCGGCTCTATTGATCTGGAAGTGAGCGAACACATACCGCCGATCGCTCACTTCTCGATCATCTCCCTGCAGAGATTGGTGACTGTCAGTCACCGCTCCAGATTCCCCCCCCTCCCCTCTCCGATCCTCCAGCGCTGAGTGGAGGTACGGAC
>NW_017308411.1:104959-115064 GCF_000935625.1 Nanorana parkeri | reverse complement strand
GCGGGGGTGGGGGTGGGGGGGGAGGGGCTAGATAGGCAGAGCCAGCTGTCACTCACGCAGCTGGGTAGATCCAGACAGTATTGTCCCGGCTGCGGCGTTCTCAGTATATTGCGGGTCACGGGAGGAGGTTAGTATATGTCCTCCTGTGACCCTAAAGAGAAATATGGGGGAAAACACCTCATAGTTCTCTTTTATGCTGGTCCTGATAGAAAGATTTCTGAACACACAGAGCATCACAGTTATTTGAGTATGGGGCTGTGTATGACTTGGCCTGGCTGTATATTATACATTAAAAAATGTAATATACAGCCAGGTATGCAGAAATAAATATAACTGTTCCACACTATATGTATGCATTATGCACATATGGGGATACAAGGCTTAGTTATAGAATAGCAATTAGGTTTATAAAAAAAAAAAATCACTACTGCTTGCTATTCTATTTGGATGAGGCAAATCATGGATGAGGCAGAGCACATGTTCAGACCAGAACACTGTAGTGCATAATGCATATACAGCCATGTATGCAGAATTAGATATAACTTTGCCACACTACAGGTGTGTGCTGGGCACAGGATGGCATAACATTACTAATTGCATTACAGCAGGCAAATATCACTTTTTTTTATGCCATCCTGTTTTTTATGCTGAACATGTGCTCTGCCTCATCCATGATTTGCCTCATCCAAATAGCATAGCAAGGCAAATATAACTTTTGAGGCCACCCTGTGCCCACCCCCCATACTGTGCCCAGCCCCAGCAGTGCTGCTAACCTTGTTCTCCGTCGTCTCCGTCTGCTTCATCCCCTCGTGTCACAGCCTAGTCGTCTGTCAATGCCGGCCTCTTCTCATGCTGATTGGCCGATTGGATGATTGACAGGCTTCCCCACCAATGACGAGTGAGGACAGAGGAAATGCCTCTTCTCACGCTGATTGGCCGATTGGATGATTGACAGGCTTCTCCACCAATCACGAGTGAGGACAGAGGAATTGAAGGCGGAGTCTGCTTTCGGCCGTTCGCCCGTGGAGAAGGAGATCGCGGCCATCTTGAATGAATGCAGACGCGGTCCTGTGTGCTGTGTGCGGCGGTGGAAGATGGCGGACACAGGTACTCGTTTTAGACATCCGAGCATTTGCACGAGTACGAGTACTCATGCAAATACTCGGTATCGCGGCCGATACCGATGCTTGTATCGGTATCGGTGCATCCCTAGTATATTTAAAGGAGAACTATGGGGTCAGGGCTTTTCCCCATAGTTCTCCTTAGGGTAACGGCAGGACACAAACTAGCGTCCTCCCGTCACCCTAAGCTCAGTATATAGGGAGCTACAGCTCGCGGTATACTGAGACGCCGCAGCCGGAGCGGATCCCGACAATTATGTCTGGTGACAGCTGGCTCTGCCTATCTAGAGGCAGAGCCAGCTGTACCCTCCCCCGTCCGTTCCGCCAGTCAGCGCTGGCAGATCGGAGCAGGGAGCGGGGAATCCAGTCCCTCCCCTGTCACGGCAGAGAGCCGTGACAGGATCGAGAAGTGAGCGAACGCCGGTATGTGTTTGCTCACTTCCCGATCTACTGAGCCGACCTGTGACAGTCTCATTGTCACAGGTCGGCTAGAACTATGAGGTGAGTGAAAAGCACTCCCCTCATAGTTCTTCTTTAACAAACCAAAATGAAGCAGATAAGAGAAGATCATTCTTTGGGTTTGCATACAACCTGACCATACACTTATACTTACCTTATACCTTATACCAGGGACGTGCGGTCAGGGGAGGCAGGGGGTGGCGGAGCCTCACCTAGAATTATGGAGGAAAAAGCTGTCAGCTTCATGCCTGAAGCTGACAGCTTTTTCTCCATTCAAATCGGCATCTAACGGGTTACACAGCAGGGAAATACTCCTCACTGTGTAACCTGTCACTGAGCCTCGGCGGTGAGGAGCAAGTGAGGGACAGACAGGCTCCTCCCTGTCTCCTCCCTTCCTCCTTTACACTAGCTTGGGGACGGGTTGGGGCTTCGTCCAGCGAGGGCAGAGCTTCGTCCGGCAGGAGGCGGAGCCTCGTCTGTCGGGGGCGGGGCTGAGGAATGCCTCACCCCGAGCAAGAGGTACTGCACGTCACTGCCTTATACCTGTGATGACACAAAGAACATGGAAATAATGCTACAAATACTACCAATGTTAGATTGGAACCTTCATGGACTGACATGAAGACTGACATTTCACATTGCGCTGTAGAATCTAAACTGTTGTCTGCTTGATGTCAGATGGAAACGTTCTTGTGCCGATGAAAAACTGACATTTTCATGTGCTCAGGACTTTTATATGCTGGAACATGTCGGTACTGATCCTGTACTGGCAGGCAATTTGCAGAGCTTCAGCGGTGTGCCGGGGGCTGGAATACTCCCTGCATTCCATCATTCAGCACAATGTCTTGCATCCTCCTTCCAGCATCTGATTGGGAGGCAGGCACAGGCTGTTCAGGGCAGCCATCAGAAATTTTAGGGCCCCTTACACGGCTTTAGGCCGCCCCCCCACCCCGCGCGGCTGGACACAGGGCTTAGTGACGCGCTGGATGCAGGGCTTAGTGACACGCTGGACACAGGACCCACCTGAGAGTGACCCTGCAGAGCCCACCATAGATGCTGCACAGCCCATCTGAGACTGTCTATGGTGGGCTCTGAAGAGGTCTCAGGTGGGCTGGTCAGGGCTGCATCCCTCCCTCCTTTCCTTCCTTCCTTCCTAGCTCCTCTTACCTGCACACATGGCCTCGTCTGCCGCCGGACCGGCCAGACGTGACGTCACTTCCGGCCAGTCCGACATCAGACGAGCAGCATCGCTGATGGGGCCCTAGCTTGTCTCAAAGCCACTGGAGCTGCAATGCTGGGGCCCTGCGCTGCTAGGGCCAGGCCTCCGCCTCCTCGCCCTTCACCGTTGGCCGATAGTCATGTAAGGCTCCTTACATGAGTATCTGCTGTACCCCCCTGATGGCTGCCCTGCCTGCCTGGCTTCCTTCTGGATGCCTCACAGCTCAATCCTAGGATCTAAATTCCATACTTTCCCTGTAAGATGAAAACTTTCATGTGCCAGAATCGGTAACAGCCAGAGGTCCATCTTTCCATAGAGTACCGTTTACTTCTTCCCATGCTGAAACAGGAAAAGGACAATCCCTTAAAGAATGCATACGGCACAAAACCGAGGCCGAAATCTCTACCGCGACGGGTCTATAAGCTAATGTATATTTAATGCAATTTGTATTCTCCTTAAATGCTCTATTAATTGCATCTCAGTGACAGTTGCACCTCTTCCTTGAGCGCGGAATTGATTTTGTGAACTGACTGCGTTTAATGGCATTTCAGATAGATCCCGCTCAGGTCAGTTCTTCTTCAGAATGTGCGCATCTTGCAGAAAAATAAAGCAGGCAATCAGCAGGCATTGACGGATCGGGGTGGGGAGAGGCAGCGCTGCCTGCTTCGGTCTGCTCTATAATGCATTAGAGTCCCTGTTTTCGCAGTGGCCTCCAGCAGCCTCCATGCATGAAGACAGATGACTCATAAAACCACTTAAGTCCCATCTGGCGGCTTCTGACACGGAGGATAATATTTACAATTTGGGCTCACCCAACTCTGTGTACATTCCTTTGTATATACATGACTGATGGACTCGTCAATTTTCGTCCCTTCGTTCAAAACCCCAAAAAACACTCGGACTGCGCGTCATGGATTTTAACGGCCTCAGCAGCCCTTTTATTAAACCAAAACAACTTTAACAATAACCAAAGTAATAAACCAAATAATATACACAAATAATACCGTAAATGATGGTTGACCTGAGAAGGGGTCTTTGGGTGCCCAACAGCCCCAAAAAAGGCCTCTCCTACCACTCCACCCATGTCCCCAACCGCACCACAACCAGCTCGAGGACACTTACTCCTTCTGGGTTCCCGAGGGGCCAAGCCCCGCCCTTTACAAATCCGGACACCAACAGGGGGAAGCACCCATACCAGCGGAGGGCCCCCATTTCTTTAATCAACTCCGATTCTGTAAACCTCCCAAAGACCTCCCTAACCCGCCAAGCTGCCGTGACAAAAGAACCACCCCCAACCCCCAAGATTCAGGGAGGGAGGGCGGGACAACCTGCTTCCTTCGTCGATTTCCAGAAAGAGTACGTCCCTCAGCCCTCGCAGTTCCTTCACATGCGGCTCATCCCAGACACCTGACTCCCACGTCCAATCAGGTAAGAGCAGCTATTCCCATTTTATTTTTAACTCTTTCTCCCGGGACTATTCCCCCCCCCCAGTCATGTAGCCCCTCCGCTCCGTCTCTCCAGGTCTGTCTATTACACAAAGAGTGTATCATCTCCTGACTGATGCTCAATTGCTACCACGGGTCACGGGGCACCATTGTACCTGGGTTAAGGTGTTCTGTATGTCAAGCCATTATTTTTGTACAGAAGGAGGAAGGATTGGAACCCTATTCTGGTTTTTACTCCTATCCGGGTTTTCCATTTAGGAAAGTAATTCAAAATGCACAAGACAGTACGGTAATCAAGCATTTTCAGAGGTTTCGGCAACCCCTCTATTTCCCTCTGTACAATTTTCCATAATCAAGCGTGTATAAAGCAGGAAATGATTAAATGGCCAATCTATCTCAGTCTTCTTTACGAAAAACAACCGTCATAAGATGCATTGAGTATACACAGCAAATTCCATTTGCTTCCTGCAGTGCCTGGGTTCATTCACGTTTGTCACTGTTTGGCAACAATAGTGATTTTCCAATTTTTCAGCGGCCATCTAATTGCACATTTGTTACACGTTCGCCAAAATCCTTATTTGCGATGCGTTCCCCTCCGCGCAAAGCAAAATGGTGGCAATGGTGGCTTTTGTAAACATCTCCCTCATGTGTCTGTGAAGCTTTTCATTCAGCCAGGTCAGGGTATATCTATAAAAAAATAAGTCAAGGCAACTGGACTTGCTGTATTTTTTCTTGAAGACGTTTCACTGGTCGTCCCACCAGCTTTCTCAATTCAGAATTGAGAAAGCTGGTGGGATGACCAGTGAAAGGTCTTCACGAAAAGTACAGCAAGTCCAGTTGCCTTGACTTATTTTTTACAGATCTTCCTCATGGGAAACGTGTACTGAAAGGGCGAGCAGATCTGGTTTGCAGGCAATTTTGCAAATCTTAACCAAAGTTGGTGAACGTTGAGGCAAACGCCACTGAATTCTGTGGTGGGCAAATCTTCAATTCCAGCCATTTGTAGGGCTAATAAGAAAGCTGTTATCAACCTGAAGGCATGGGAAGGCGGGCACTGCCATGGGAAGCATTATTATTATACAGGATTTATATAGCGCCAACAGTTTGTGCAGCGCTTTACAATATAAGGAAGACATTACAATACAATTCAAGACAAGATGGTGAGGAGGGCCATGCCGCTGAGGGCTTACAATCTAAAAGGGAGGGGGCCAGTGATACATGAGGAGGTAGCTGTGTGGGGATGAATTGTTTGGGAATGTGATGGTTGAATGTTTAGATTGAGATGGGATAGGCTTCCCTGAAGAGATGAGTCTTAAAGGAGAACTATGAAGGGGGGGGGTGCTTTCACTCACCTCATAGTTCTAGCCGACCTGTGACAATGAGACTGTCACAGGCCGGCTCAGTAGATCGGGAAGTGAGCGAACACATACCGGGTTCGCTCCCCTCTCGATCCTGTCACGGCTCTCTGCCGTGACAGGGGGAGGGGCTTGATTCCCCTCTCCCCGCTCCGATCTGCCAGCGCTGACTGGCGGACCGGACGGGGGAGGGGGGCGGGTACAGCTGGCTCTGCCTCTAGATAGGCAGAGCCAGCTGTCACTCACGCAGCTGGGCGGATCCCGTCATCTTTGCTCTGCATTAAGAACTTTGCTCTTCTCTCTATCCAAACTTTCCATCTATCTCCCACCCTGACTGCCTTAAGACTCATCTCTTCAGGGAAGCCTATCCCACCTCAACCTAACCACTCAACCATCACATTCTCAAACAATTCATGCTGCTCCTTATTTCTCGCAGCGAACCTACAAAGTTTTCAGCCAAAAGTTTGCAATGAGCAAACATCATGAATCCCGGAGATTAGCCGCAAACCCATTGTAGCTGCGAACCTTCCCAGAAATAAGTAGGCTGGCGGGTTAGCCCTGCTTCCAAAAATGCTAATTTTCTGCCTGTCTCTGGTCCCACTGACTGTCTATGGTCTCAGTGTTTTCTGATTGACTGACCTGGGAAAGGCAAGCAACAAGTAAGGGCAAGGTGAAGGCAGGACTCATGACCTGCATGATCTAGCAGTAGAGCTTTTGGATCAACCAAGGAGCTAGCAATTTCAGAAGGAGAGGTTAGCAATGGCAGTCTACATATTTCCCTCTGTATAGGGTAACTCAGAACAACCAATCAGATTTGACCTTTTGTTAGTTAAGTTGGCCATAGACAATAAGGCACATCTGTATGGGTAGACAGAAGCTGATCACTTGTTATATTTGTGCCAGCCAGTGCTTAACAAAACATAAGTGACTGCCATCCCATGATGATGGGTCAGGGAAATGCTTTGCAGGCACCTCAGTGTCAAATTATTAAGGAGAAAACAACAAACACCAGACAAGTTTATCTAATCATCAGATCACCGCTTCCCCAGATCAGGTAGGACCTGCGTAAGTCCTTTAGACATGAGATGGTCACCTGCTCCAGCCAAGAACAAAGCTGCCATCTTATGTCTCTGTGTCTTTAATCTTCTCACTACCGGAGTTTGGGAAGGAACTGGCTTCCAACTGTTTGTTTTACCCCTACAAGAAGCCGGGGATCCACGCTGAGATGGTAAATGTTAGCCGGCCACACTACTATGGAGGTCATCCCACACTGTTCAGAGAGATGCGCTGCATCTGAATGCATAGGACCCACAAAATTAAAATGGTGGTTTTAGTGATATTTGCAATGGTTTCTTTTTTATGTTGAATGATTTCACCAAAACTGCTCATCAATTCTATAATTTCAGTAAAAATATACACTCAGATTATTTTAATGCACAGAAGCAAAATAAAATCTCCAAATATTCCATAAGATATAAAAGATGAGACTGAGTCAAGTAAATGTGAGGGACGAAGAGAGGAGTAAAAGGAAGAGAAGGGATAAAAAAAGAAGAGAAAAAGAGGAGGAGGAAGAGAAGGAAAGGAAAGATAAGAGAAGAGGAAGAGAAGGGAAGGGAAGAGAAAGAGGATAGGAAGAGAAAGAGAAGGGAAAAGAAAGAGGACAAGGAAGAGGAGGAAGAGAAGGGAAGAGAAAGAGGAAGAGAAGATGAAGAGAAGAGAAAGAGAAGATGAAGAGAAAGAGGAAGAGAAGAAGAAGAAAAGGGAAGAGAAGAGGAAGAGAAAGAGAAGGGAAGAGGAAGAGAAGGCAAGAGAAAGAGGAAGAGAAGATGAAGAGAAGGGAAGAGAAGAGAAAGAGGAAGTGAAGACAAGAGAAAGAGGAAGAGAAGATGAAGAGAAGGGAAGGGAAGAGAAAGAGGAAGAGAAGGCAAGAGAAAGAGGAAGAGAAGAAGAAGAAAAGGGAAGGGAAGTGGAAGAGAAAGATGAAGAGAAGTGAAGAGGAAGAGAAGGGAAGAGAAAGAGAATGGAAGAGGAAGAGGAAAAGGAAGAGAAGAGGAAAAGAAGTAGAGGGAAGAGAAGGGAAGGTAAGAGAAGAAAAGGGAAGGGAAAGAGGAAGAGAAGGGAAGGGAAGAGAAAAGGAAAGAGGAAGAGAATACAAGAGAAGGGAAGGGAAAGAGGAAGAGAAGAGAGGAAAGAAGATAAGGGAAGGTAAGAGAAAAGAAAGAGGAAGAGAAGAACAGATAAGGCAAGGGAAAAAGGAAGAGGAAGAGAAGGGAAAAGAGAAAGAGGAAGAGGAGAGAAGAAAAGAGAAGAGAAGGGTAGATAGGAGAAGAATCAGAATGGTGGTCTCTTGTTAGTGTGATTGGACTGTAGATTCTTCCACGTGTAAGAACTGGTGTCAGTGTGATTTGTGCTCTGTAAAGATCTCTGTGATTTAATTTCATCAACTCTGCAAAGTCAGCGAAGATGCTGCTAACATGAGTATTACTGCAGCGTGCCTCTGTCCCCATCTTGGGGCTAAACGTGTAAATCTCAGCTTCTCCTTTCCTGAGTAATGATTACCTGGGCTGAGTCTCTTATAGGACAGAGGTGGCACTTTGGGTATCCCCTTTATAATTCAAAGATCTATTTATAGAAGTCTACACCCTGTAGAGCATAAGAACGTGCTTTACTTTATTCTTTCTTGTACTGTAAATGACGGAGAGAAAATGGTATTGTTCTGTTATGTTGGAGCTTTAACAAAGGGTGCCTACAACCATAGAAGGGTATGCAGGTGGACAGATGTGATACAGATGTCCTCTGGCACTTATGATGTTGGAGCGGTCCATAAACAGCAATGGTTCTGCTTGATCTGCCTGTTCATGGCGGAGGAGAGGGGGGTTATAGTGCACTGCCATCTGCATGTTATATGAGCAATAAAAATTGTGCCGAATTTTCTACATATGTCTTTCTAATCAATTGTTCCCCCAGCTGGCTCTGCATCCCCTGACCTTCAGACTATTGCTTCTAGTTTGTGGGAGGATTTACTCCACGTTCGCACCTGAACGTTTTGTAGCGCGTTCTACGCTCGACGAACGCTCTACAAAACGGTCAAAAATATAAATCCCATTGTATTCAATGGTCTCGTTCCCACCTTGGCGTATTTCCGCCCGCCCCTAATGCGCTACAAAACGGCCCACGCCTGAAAAGGTACAGGTACTACTTTGGGCTGTTTTTGTTGCGCGTTTCCATTGGCATACAGCCAAGTAGCCCTCGGAAACGCGCGTGTGTCGCGAAATTTTTTTACCGCGAATCGCGGTAAAAAAAACGCGTGGCAGATGCGCATATGCAATACGCCTAGGTGTGAACCAGGCCTTAGGTTTGTGGTTATTAAAGCTGCTTTTCTATATACAGAGCACTTTATTTTATGCATTTTAGGAATACTTAATATTAATCCTAAAACTTAAACCAGACCTCAATCACATACATCCTTCCAAACCTCATCCCAACTTTAACTCAACCTCTAATCTTAACCTAACTCATCACCTGAACCCAAACTCCAATCTCAACCGATAATTCTGCAATGCCAGCTCTGCTTTGGCTGTCCTGTAAATTATATTTGGTCTATGCCACCCTCTGGTAGCCTCTTATTGGATAACTCTGGGGCTGGTTTAGATAGCACAACCCTCACCATAGTCTGTGTTCACAAAACTCATTCAGCTTCAGGCAAAACGTCTCTTTTTAAAGTGAAACACGGCTGTTGTTAAAGAAGATCTCCGGGGTTCTGAATAATTAACCTTTGCAGGGGTGAAAATAAAGAAGATACACTTTTCGGTCCTGCGGCAGTGACCGGTTAACCTCTCTCTCGCCTCCTCTCCGGCTGTGGACTGCCCCTCGGCGTCCTCACATTTAATGGACCTGCATTAGCTTTGATGATGTCACAGGTCCTTAGACCACTGGGGCCCCGGGGGAGAAGGGGCTGCAAGATCTGGCCTAGCAGCCAGGCTGGACTGAGGATCAGGTGAGTATTTCTTCTTTATTTTCGCTCCCTACACATGAACAAGAAGGTAACTCTTGTGGTGCTGGGGGTAGCCCAACTGCAAGAGTTGACTATAAAATCCCAAAGTTCGCTTTCTTTCCCTCCCTTTCCAGGCCTGTCCTATACATTGAAAAATGGGGTTCCCCTTTAAATTCCCCTGACATGATTCTTATTTAGGATGGACGTAGGTTTTGGTAAATTGTCCCTTTAGGTTTTCTCCCAAACTTCACCAACAATACTCAAAGGGGAAATGATAAACGGATGGAGAAGTCTATCACATGGAAATGTCGCCCTCTAGTGGCTTTTCCTATCACTGCCCTGCGGCTTCTTCTAAAGCTCAACACTCGTTACAACCTGACCGTACAATCTCCTTTAGGTCCACCACGAGGCCGGCTGATTGGATACACATTGGTTGTATAGTTTAGGAAGGTCCTCATATTATATAGTTTAGGTAAGTCTAAAGTTGGTTACACAAAGATTGTATGGGGGGG